>NC_135858.1:17536617-17651617 GCF_031162955.1 Sander vitreus | reverse complement strand
GTAATAGCTTGAGCTTCTCTGCCAGTCCACCTACACCTACGTCTTGTAATCGGCCATCTTCACAGGCAGGATGTCTTTTGGGACCCCATCCTGGTCATCTTTTTGGATTATTTCTGTAACAGTATACTCTTGTGTGTTTCTCCTCACTAAAACAGTATCAACGCTATATTTTCTCAGTAGAAGGTTGTACACACACTGTTCAGAGAGCCACTTAGAATCAATACATGTACAAGCTGAATCAATGAATGAATGTTAATGTAATATTAACACAATTTAGAGCACTTTACTAGTCCTTGAATTGCTGACCCTTGTCTAATTAAGAGTCAGTCAGGCTATTGTGACTGTAACACTCAATAAACCCAGCTAACTACAGTACAAAGTCTATTTCAGAGTTGTGTAATGACAGCTATAAATAGCCCAGCTGAGGGTATAGACACTCTTTTGCCTCTTTTTTTTTTTCAGTCCTCAGCCAAGAGTCTGCGCGCCACCATCGCCGACGCATTTGAGCGCCTTCACCGCTTCCTGCGCGAGCGCCAGAAGAGCATGCTGGAAGAGCTGGAGATGGACACTGCCCGCAAGCTGGCCGACATCGAGCACAAGATCCAGCGCTACAGCCAGCAGCTGCGCGACGTCAAGGAGGGCATCCAGATCCTGCAGGAGCGCCTTAACGAGACGGAACGACACGACTTCCTGGAGGGAGTAGCCGTCACATCTGAGAGGTGCTTCACCTGCTCTGAGTTTGCTAAAGCAGTCCCAGTGTCATCACTGCAGTCCGATAAGAAACAAAATGTGGTTGTAAACACATTATCTTCAAGAAGGATCAGGTTTTTATCAACTCTTGAAGTCTTGCATCAACATATTTGCCGTTATAGTTGTTATAATGATAATAGCTCACAACATGCCAAATGTGTGTTCTGCTGGTGCGAAACGTAAGGTTGCTTAAATTTTTGTAGAAAGTACAGATTTGAGCAACAGCATCAGATAATCCCTGAACAGATGGTGTATTAGTCCTGAAATAAACCAGCTGTTGTGTTTAATCTGGAAGAGGGGTACTTGAGGACGATTTAATTGAACAGTTTAATAGCTTAAAGCTGATTAATGAGGTTGAATATAGAGCTTGCAAGAGTGTTGGAATTAAACATTATGTATCTTTAAATTTACAATATTAACATTTAAGTATTTAATCTAAACTGGAGGTGGATGATATCATGTCTGAGAAGAGATTGTAAATATGATGGACAAGAAGGTATGATCAGTGTTCATTTTACTCAGCTAGAACCAAGGAAAACAAACATTTGGGATTTTATTTCACTGTCCTTAAGTCACACTTTGGCAAAGGAACACTCTAACATTCAAAAATTGTACCGTTGGAACGCACCATAAATGGTACTTAGAGAAACATTATAATATTAGTTTATTTTCATTCCTCGTTGTCTGACAATACACCACAAATAACCGGATGTTTCTCCACAAGGTCCCCTTTTCGACATACTGCACTGTTATTTTCAGGATTTCAGTGTGGTAAACAACTCACTCAATATCTCGTCTGAACTCTCGGACTACATGTAGGAGTGCACTGAGTGATTCATGTGGAGGTTCGTATTGAATCGTACTGTAATGGTATTAGAGCTGAACCCCTTCTCTCACTGATGCGTTCTTCTCTATTGTTCGAGATTTATGAAGCTGTTTAATTTCAATAATGGCACATTTCAAAGACACAAACCAGAATAATAGTATGTGAAACATCGACGACAACAAACAGTGTTATTTGGTGGAAAGCGGCAAATTGGATTTAGACCGTTATTGATCTGTTTTTTTTCTGTCTAGGATTAAAGGGAAGATACATGAGACCAATCTGACGTATGAAGACTTCCCAACATCCAAGTACATGGGGCCCTTACAGTACACAATATGGAAGTCTCTCTTCCAGGACATCTCACCAGGTATGTAAACATGACTGGAACATGAGATGGATGTAACGCAAACATGCTGCTCAGTAAATATAGAGCGTGTCATTTAGTGTAAAGCACTGCAGGTGATAAAGGAACGGTTTAACAAATATGCTTATCTGCTTTTAATGCCGAGAGTCAAATGAGAAGATCGATACCACTCATGTCTGTGTGTTAAATGTAGAGCTACAGCCAGCAGCGGTTAGCTTAGCTAAGCATAAAGGCTGGAAAAGGGGAAACGGCTAGTCTGTTCAAAGGTAAGAAAATCCACCTACCAGCATCTCTAAAGCTCACTAATTTAATTTAAACCTATCTATAGAGCGCATGGTCTTAAGTGCGTGGCGCAGGTGCATTTAGGGCCTGTCCAACTCCACTTTTGCTAGTTAAACAGTGTGTTATCTTGGTGCAAAGTAAGGTGCAGTGGGTTTAGGGGTTGTATTTACTCTCTTAACTAATCATAGGTGTGTTTTGTGCATAACATGAATACAACCAATCAGAGTGTCATCTCCCATTACCTTTAAAAGCCAGATTTGCCTGCACCTGGCGCATTGCTATATAAACAGCGGATTCGGGAAATTGGAGAAGTGAGCGGTGACGAAAATCCGGCGTATGACTATATCATAGAAAAAATAAAAAGTACATAAATAAATGTAAAAGTCCACATGGGATTTGTTTTTGATGCACTGGGTTTAACCATCATTGGTAGTTCCACCTACCAATGATATGAGGCCGACCAACGAGTTCTAGCCAACCAGAGGCAAAGTAGGGCAGGTCTTTGCCAAGAAATGTGAGTGCGGGGTGGTAACCGTGGTAACTCAGCAATGCAAAATGTTCTGTTAGTCAAATTCACTTTAATGAATGCATATTGAAACATGAACATTTCACCCACCCACATCTGTTATTAATCAAAATGTTAATTATCCGCGGATTAACCGCTATTACTATCTGAATAATGTGTCCTTCAAATAGCAGGAAAATACTGCGCCATTGACTTTAGAACAGTGACTGATTTAGTCTTAGTCTTTTGAATAACACACCATTTAGTCTTATTTTAGTCATCTGAAATCTTTTAGTCTTAGTCTAGTTTTAGTCGACTAAATATCATAAGAGTTTTAGTCTTAGTCTAGTCTTAAGTCTTTTAGTCTTAGTCTAGTTTTAGTAGACCAAATATTAGCAGATTTTAGTCGACTAAATCTACAGTGGACTTAGTTGACTAAATGTTTCTCCAGAATTTTTGGTTATTGGAAGTATCCATGAGTCTGTTATGGAATGATATTAAGGTTTGAATATGCAATACAGACACAGATTTAACGGTTCGTCCTAGACCTAGCTCTGACATTTCTGTTGTTCATGAGACATGTCATTGCCCTCAGACCGGGTGCACTGCGAAACGTTAGCGTGTTGCTAACGAGCAAAGTCAACTGAAATCAGCCAAAGCTGTGTAACTAAGACTGTGCAACTAAACACAACTAAGTATAATGTAAACAAAGTTCTGCAAACTCGTCCTCCTGTGTAACTGCTGCTGCGTTTGTTTAGCTGTTGCGCCTACATGTGCCGCGGCTTTTTAAAATGGCTCTGCTGCTTCCGCATAAATCAACCTACCCTCAAAGATTCACAGAAGAACTTGTCCCACAAAAAAGAGTGGTTCTGATTGGATCTCTTCTCCATTCGTCCCTCCCTAACATTTTCGTCTCATTTTTATTTGTTGACTAAAGTGTCTGTTACATTTCGTCACAGTCTTCGTCATCATATCTGACTTTTTATTTCGTTTTTATTTAGTTTTTGTCCGTGAAAAAGGTTCGTTGACGAATATTTTTCGTCATAGTCTTCGTCAACGAAATTAACACTGCTTTAGAACAGGTTTTTGTTGGTCAATGGCACCCAGTGGCTCTCTGATCTCTACGCACCAACAATGCACCACACCTCATTTTAAGACACGCCTATGTTTAAGTACATTTGCTTCTTACACATTGTGGGCGCTGAGTGTGAAATGACAATGTTGGTCTGAAACTAGCAATGACTGTTGTGCTTTGTGCCATGTGTAAGACAGAGCCCATAATCGCTCCTGTTTTTTGTTTTTTTTTGTGATATGACTCAGTTATGAGTCAGTGTATTCCTTGGCCGGGTGCCTATGTAAAACCACAAATTGTTGTTTCTTTAGCAAGCTTTAGAGATGCTGGTAGGAGGATTTTGTTACTTTTGGACAAAGCCATACTTTGCTGCTTTCCCATGTTTTCAGTCTTCATGCTAAGCAAAGATAACCATCGTCTAGCTGGATTTAGACTTATATTTAATATAACAGACAGATGGGAGAGTGGTATCAGTCTTTAAATCAACTCTCAGTAGGAGAGCAAATAAACCATATTTTCCTAAATGTGTAACTGTTCCTTTAAAAACAGGTTGATTATCTAATTTTCCTTCAGTAGCTGAATGTTTGACACAGAAACACAGAGTGCAGGAACTGATCCTGCCCTGAATTAGGATTGCTGGGATGCTTTGTGCTTTTTTCCCCGACGACCTGGAGGGCAGCGATGCCCCTTTGTGTTTGACAGTGCCAAGAGGAGCTCTACTCCCTCTGCCCTACAGCCATCACTCACTCACAGGAGATTATTTAAAATAATGTGCTGAGGAATTTTTTACTCCCTCAATCAAATCTCCCATTTTAGCCCGCTGCCTACCGAGGGGAGGCCAGGCAGTTGTTTGGCCTCCCTTGACTGGCTGCCAAATGGAACAATTGGTTACAATCCATCACCAGCGGTTTCCAGAGACGAAATAAAGACATTCCTCCCATCGTCCCTCATCCCTCGCTGTCGCTGATGGGTTAGCGGGAATAACTACTAGACGCTGTGCATTTTTTTCACCCTTCTCATGTTCAGCAAGAAAAATGGTTTTCTTCGTTGATGTGTGTACGCTTGCAGGTTTCTCTGTATGACACAAAGAGGCACTCAGGTTATGAAATTTTAATGACTTGATTGTAACAAACACTGGAGATGTCATTGACTGGAGAAGGCATTGTCCTGTCCGCTGGCTGGGCGCCAAACATTTCACCTCCATTTATCCCAGCTGATACAAATATAGAGGAACTGAGAGCAAAGAGAACATGCCGTTATTGTTCAGGCTGATATGGTTCCTTTATGAGCAGACATGGGTGCAAATTCTCCCTCCCTAAAACCACATAACTGCACAGTGAGAGAGCCTCCTACGGGCCTGGAGCCTGTGGAGCGAGCTGGAGCAGCTCCTCCCATTGCTGTCATTTCTGCTTCACTGTATTATTTGTACTCTTCCTGTGGTCTGATATTGCTCAGAGTGAGCTACCATATCAGACTCTGGAGGGGACTTTGAAGATTCTAGTTTATGCATGAAGGTAAAAACATATTATAAAAAAATCTGTTGCGTGTACTCGCAGCCACACTCGTTGCTCATTCTCCAGAAATAAGAGTTGAGTCGCAGTTGGGTGCGCCGTATAATACACAAGCCATCAGTCATCCTTTACTACAGGGCATGGCTTTAATCACCTCCTTTAACTCTGGCAGTACAGTACTGATGATGTCTCTACTGGGTTGTTGGTCTTAAAGTGTGAGTTCATCCAAATAACAAAAAACACATTAATTTCAGTGAAATGTTGGCAGTGAGATAATTTGGGTTTTATTTGTCCAGGTTTAGAGATGTCTTCTGTCTTTTGAAATGTTTGCCTCCACTACAAAACAATGGAAGTTAATAAAAATGACTATGGAATTCAGCAGCATCTATTTTCATTGACAATGTCTTTACTCTGGATAAT
This sequence comes from Sander vitreus, assembly GCF_031162955.1. Taxonomy (NCBI): domain Eukaryota; kingdom Metazoa; phylum Chordata; class Actinopteri; order Perciformes; family Percidae; genus Sander; species Sander vitreus. The sequence goes on along the minus strand of NC_135858.1, from coordinate 17,645,887 downwards.
ACACAGGGGGGATATTTCCCTTATAGAAATTTCCAATGAAAACTGTCCACAGTAGGGCGATCAGTCCAGAGTAACTCGGACATCATTTTTATATATATATTAAAACCTAGGGGGAAAAAACCTTTTGAAGTGACCTTGTCAACACGTAACGTTTTCAGTGTATGTTTTCCAACCAGACAGGGATTTTAATCTGCTGCCTGTGATAAAATATTTTTCATTGATCGCATTTCAGAGATCAGTTCATAACCTTGACCTCACCTCTCCTGTAAAGTGCCTGAGCAGTGTGGGTGTATTTACTTACAGCCTGAGCATTAAACTGTTCACATAGCATCTGAAGAAAAATGAGGCGCTGAGAATGACACTGCAATCCTTGCTTTTCTGTTTGGCCAAGCTAAGTCATAACATATTGATGAATGTTTTTGTTTTTTTTACTTTCTCATACCGATGACTGGCCTGTGTGTATCTGCCGTTTTCTGTCAACAGTGTTACATCTAAAAGTGAGATAAATGCAGACTCTTTGTGCTAAAACGGTCTCTTCCCTTTTCTCGTCTTCCTCAGTGCCAGCAGCATTGACCCTTGACCCCATCACAGCACATCAAAGACTGATCCTCTCAGACGATTGTACCATAGTGGCCTACGGGAATCTCCATCCGCAGCCCCTGCAGGACTCCCCGCGCCGCTTTGACGTGGAGGTGTCTGTTCTGGGCGCAGAGGGCTTCTTGTCGGGCGTCCATTACTGGGAGGTGATGGTGTCGGAGAAGACCCAGTGGATGATTGGTGTGGCCCATGAGACAGTCAGCCGCAAGGGCAGCATCCAGATCCAGCCCAGCCGCGGCTTCTACTGCATCGTTATGCACGACGGCAACCAGTATAGCGCCTGCACCGAGCCGTGGACCCGCCTCAACGTAAAGAGCAAGCTGGAGAAGGTGGGGGTCTACCTGGACTACCACAAAGGCCTGCTCATCTTCTACAATGCTGACGACATGTCCTGGCTCTACACCTACCGGGAGAAATTCCCCACCAAGGTCTTCCCCTACTTCAGCCCAGGCCAGAGCCACGCCAACGGCAAGAACGTGCAGCCGCTGCGAATCAACACTGTACGCCTTTAAGAGCTGCATACATCTGTGGTTGTGATTGTCCTGACAGATAATTCACAGGATTTGTGTAGGTTTTAAAAAGATGTTCAAGAAATCAGTTTAAAAATTTTTAATAGGGTGTTTGAAATGTTATTTCTTTCAGTTCAGTTAAGACTTGTGCTTGTTGTTGCTCTTAAAACCTGAGCTGTTAATGTTGCGTGACTTGAAATGGCCATACGACAATGGCCCACACTAAATGGAGACAGTGGGACCCCTGGGCTCCTTTGGGGTCTGTGACAGTGATGTAAAAAAGTGATTAAAGTCCCAGGCCCACCTTGCACACACTCCCAGGGGGCAATGCTCTCCTTATCAAGCTCCAGATTTGTCAGACTTGTTGTCCCCTCTCTGTTAAAGCAAGAGGACACTGAATACTGGTCACTTGTCTTCTCTGTGCTGTACAGTTGGCTTAGCTTTGTGTGTGGAATGTGTTTGACAACACTCTGCTCCCTTTTTGGTTTTTGTTTGGCCAGCAATCCACCCTGAACTTGTCAAGTCTGTCAGCACTTTTTACTCCTCTCTGAGAAAAGGATCTTGGTTCCTTCTGCAGGTCCATTCAGTCAAGTATCATTGTAAGGAAAGCTCTTGTTCTATGTGCACCAGTGATTATCCGTCATCTAGAACAAACTAAAGGAATCAAAAAGTAGTAGATAGGCTGCCCGTCCGTATCAACTGCCAAGCCTACCCACGCATGATAGAGGTGTGTTTGGAGGTGGAGGTTGTCCAGAAATATGCTGCTACTGATGGAGTAAGGACTTGCATGTTTTAATATAGAGTATCGAGGGTTAAAAGAAATAAGTCTATCATCATGCTGGCTCATGTTTAAGTTTTTGCTCCAAAACAAGTATGCTAGCCATCAGCATTCACTATACCTGTGGGGTTGTTTTTTTTTTGTCCACTTCAGTTCAAGTTCTTTTCTGCTCTCAGTCATGATGTTTGATCATTTTGTCTTAAAATCAAAAGAACATTACATTTTATTATTGATATTATAATGCCGTCTGAGTAGATAGCCTCGTGAGGCGGAGATCTCCTATTTGTAAAAGCATAACTTCTCAGATGTGAGGTTAAAGATTAATTATTACTCATTTCTTTTTACAGAGACCAACTGCCTCTCTTATTTTAAATCATATAATTTATGTAAATGAAGTCAAGCTATGTTTTGGAAAATTATCAAGGAAAATGATGATGGAGGGACGGACTGGAGATAAATATGCTATTCCTGTGCTACTGGCATTCCCAAGGCTGTCACTGTGTTACATAATTAAAAAAAAAAAGACTGATACTTCCCCTCCATGTTTATTTCTTCGCCCCATGTGCCTCAAGTGCTCTTGTTCATCATTAGTTGGACACAAGTCCTGCAGAATCTGCTCTAAGAGGCTCTGGTCGCTCAGCCAAGTCCAGCATACTGAGGGATGCGTCTGTGGGTGGGTGGGCATGTGCATGGGTATGTCTGTGCCGCCTGGTTCAGCTATAATTTTAAATCCAGCTTTGGTTGTGCTTGATAAAGCCCATCTGGCCCTCCGAGCAGAACCATGCAGTGGCCAAAAGTGATTATTACAGAATACTTTGGAATTGGGTAGAAAATTGGTAAATCTACAGCAGCAAAAAAGAACAAGCAAAAATAAAATCACCTCACCTTTCCTTTGCCACTGTACATCTTAGTACTTGTGTGTGTTGTCTGTGTTGTACATTTAAAAGATAATTGGGGCAGTGCCCTTGTTTTTGTAGGATGTTATTCTGGTATGTGCAGTATGGTGCAAACTAGGGTCAAATGGTGAGCATCTCCAAACTATTCTCGGTATTTGTTTTAACTTGTGCAGATCTGCAGCAGCAATGGGCAGATCTACTAAGTTAAACAAAACCTGGGACAGGTCTTTTTTCCTGGGTGACTCTGTAAACCTGTTTTGTGAAACAGGATTTATGTCATTTGTGAAGATAATAATTACCAGAAGGTTTAGACGGTCAGGACAGTATTTGGTCATTTTACTTCTCTCTGATTGAGACTCTATTTATTGTCCTTGAGAAGTAATTCCTGACCAGCTGGTGCTTCAAAACAAATGCTTAAATTTGACCCAAGTTTGCTCTGTTGCGGACTTCAGTGGAGTCTGCTTCATTTAAGACTTTCTGTTTGAATTAATTGAATTAAGGAGATTGTTGTGAGGTGATGTTGGGTGACTGGTGATGACACTAACTGTTAAAATGATTTATGATGATAACTATGACACTTTTAATGATTATTATAATGATGTGTTTTTGATGATGGTCGCTGTGCACCCATCAGTGTGTGAACACACTCTAGTGTGCTTTAGCTGCAGCTGAGGTTTGTGGGAAATGTGTTAATGTTACAATAAATTACTGCTAAAATCAGCCAGTCTCTTTATCTTTGTCCTGGTTTGCATGTGGATCAACACAGAGTCTGTAGAGCATCAATAAGGATTTTCCCCAAAATTGAAAGTCTTTACACAACTCTGTGTGGAAATTACTGGGATCATGTTTTATGCAGGGAACACTTAAAGTGCTCATAGTATGCTCATTTTCAGGTTCATAATTGTATTTAGAGGTTATATCATAATAGGTTTACATGGTTTAATTTTCAAAAAATACCATGTATTTGTTGTACTACACATTGCTGCAGCTCCTCTTTTCACCCTGTGTGTTGAGCTCTCTGTTTTAGCTACAGAGTGAGCCATCGCACTTCTGTTCCATCTTTGTTGGGAGTCGCACATGCGCAGTAGCTAGGTAAGGACTACTAGCCAGTCAGAAGCAGAGTATGAGGGAGTGGCACGCCAGCAGCTAGGCGAGCATTATAACGTGTTACAAAATGACGCACGTTTGTCACAGAAGTAAAGGCTGGACTACAACAGAGCTGTTTGGAGCAGTTTATGAACAGTGTTTTCTGTTGGAGATGGTAAGTCCCTTTGGGGTGGACTTTGGGCTTTTTCACTTTGTAAACCTATAATGTGCACAAAAAAGATATATAACAATAAAAGAAAGGGGGGAAAAAGCATAATATGAGCACTTTAAAGCACTAAATGTCTAAGAGTCTGCCGTAGCAATGACTGAATAATCTAATAATATAATATAACAGCCTGAAAAGTTTGTAACCTCCATGGGGTCACAAGCTCTGAGGGTTCACGGGATGATTAAAAATTTAAGAGAGACTAAGAAATCAATCTGCTACATGAAATTTGTTATTTCTTTTCATATATATCTCACATATTTGCTATTTTGTTAAATACTGGATGGTTTTACTTCTTCAGGCATGTCAAACTAAGAATCTACAGCCTTGGTGGCAGCACTGTGAGGCTGTACTTAGGCACAGCGCATTAGCACGCTAACATTAGATAATTAGCACTAATCACTATAAAAGTACAGCTGAGGCTGATGAATGTCGACGACGAGGTTTACTCGTCGACGCAGTGGGCCCAGGGTTCAACTCCGACCTGCGGTCCTTTGCTGCATGTCATCCCCCCCCCCCTCTTCCCTTTCATGTCTTCAGCTGTCGACGAAGGACGAAAATGCCCAAAAAAAATAATCTTAAAAAAGAATATATACTCTCACTCCACACCACAGCGTGGTAGTCTGGCAATGCGTGACTAGTTTAACATTGACACTAATGTTATGTTATTTAGTCTTTAGTCAGAGAGTGAACATGATCTATCACTATTACTTTGAGAGAAAGAAAATCGACATAGTTGAAACTGAACCTCTCAAAATAAAACATATCTGGGAGGCAGACAAATTCTCTTTGAAATGCACCTGCTCCAGTTCAGTAAGAGTTTCAAGCCAGACATTTTAGTTGTGCCAAACTCTCAGCCCTGCTAAGCCATCCAGCTGTGAGGTGAGTGTATGTTCTCTTTTTATTACTGTTCCCTATTTTGGCATAGGCTGAGGCCCAGGCATGTGACATGATGAATAACAAGATGTCTGCATGGGTTCAGTGTTCCCTCACTGCGGGTGAGACGCCGCTTTCAATAGGTCCTCTTCATTTACCATCTGTGACGCATTTGAATGACTGGTTGTTAAACTGGTGTGAATAAATTATCATACAGTTTGAAATCATGATAGAAAGTTAAGATCTGAGTCATACACTACGTCAGAAACCCAGGAAACTTATCTTTTTTTTGTGATAATTTGTACCCTGCTGTTTTATTATTTCACTCTGAAGTTAAGTCTTGTTGCATCAGGATTACAGCTATTCCCCAACAAACTGTGCCGTTTGAAGCCGTTTATTCACAGCAGACCCTCAGGAGTTTCTTCATATCCTCAGCTTTGATTTGGTACTTTTCTCCTCTCACTCCTGTGATTGAGACATTTATATCAGAGGAAAAGGTGTCCAGTCCATCCTGTAATAGACATTTTTACCTGAGGGGAAAGTATCCATTAAAAAGTCACTGAGCTCTCCTTTGAGAGACCAGTATCTGATTCAAGTCTGATGTGGCCCACCTGAGGCTGAAGTTTTTTAATCTTTTAGCCTAAGTGATGTAAAAAAAAAAAAAACAGAAATGAAGGCTCACGTTTGCTATCATTTTCAGTTGAAGAACAAGAACTGCAGCTACAACGCTGGTGGCACAAACCACCAGATCAATTATCCCATTTTATTATATACGCTTTAGGAATATGTCAGGTTAACTATTGCTTGGGGTTAATGATTAAACAGCAACAATAAAAACAGCCATCTTCTGAAATAATTAGTCGATTCATTAATCAGTTAAGGGACAGAAAATGAATTACCAACTATTTTGGTAATTAATGTTACCAAAGCATCCAAAATACCAAACATTTACTGGTTCCAGCTTGTCAAATATGAGGAATTTCTGCTTTTTTCTCTTTTATATTATTAAAAATAAGATATATTTAGGTTTCAGACTGTTGGACGACAATATTTTGTCATCATTCTTAATAAGAAGCTATTTATTACTGTAGTTGCAGCCCAACACTCTAGTTTCCTGAAGGATGTCCAGTATATTCATGATGGTGGAGTTATCATATTGCACTTCTCTTGGACTTTTTATTTTTTATTTTATATCCATCCATCCATCCATCTTCATCCGCTTATCCGGGGTCGGGTCGCGGGGGTAGCAGCTCCAGCAGGGGACCCCAAACTTCCCTTTCCCGGGCCACATTAACCAGCTCCGACTGGGGGATCCCGAGGCGTTCCCAGGCCAGGTTAGAGATATAATCCCTCCACCTAGTCCTGGGTCTCCCCCGAGGCCTCCTCCCAGCTGGACGTGCCTGGAACACCTCCCTAGGGAGGCGCCCAGGGGGCATCCTTACCAGATGCCCGAACCACCTCAACTGGCTCCTTTCGACGCAAAGGAACAGCGGCTCTACTCCGAGCTCCTCACGGATAACTGAGCTTCTCACCCTATCTCTAAGGGAGACGCCAGCTACCCTCCTGAGGAAACCCATTTCGGCCCGCTTGTACCCTGGATCTTGTTCTTCGGTCATGACCCAGCCTTCATGACCATAGGTGAGGGTAGGAACAAAACTGACCGGTAGATTGAGAGCTTTGCCTTCTGGCTCAGCTCTCTTTTCGATCTAACGGTGTGATAAATTGAATGTAATACCGCACCTGCTGTGCCGATTCTCCGACCAATCTCCCGCTCCATTGTCCCCTCACTCGTGAACAAGACCCCAAGGTACTTGAACTCCTTCACTTGGGGTAAGGACTCATTCCCCTACCTGGAGAAGGCACTCCATCGGTTTCCTGCTGAGAACCATGGCCTCCGATTTAGAGGTGCTGATCCTCATCCCAGCCGCTTCACACTCGGCTGCGAACCCGATCCAGTGAGTGCTGAAGGTCACAGGCCGATGATGCCATCAGGACCACATCATCTGCAAAAAGCAGCGATGAGATCCCCAGCCCACCGAACTGCAACCCCTCTCCCACCTCGACTACGCCTCGATATCCTGTCCATAAATACTACAAACAGGATTGGTGACAAAGCGCAGCCCTGGCGGAGGCCAACTCTCACCTGAAACGAGTCCGACTTACTGCCGAGAACCCGGACACAGCTCTCGCTTTGGTCGTACAGAGATTGGATGGCCCTGAGAAGGGACCCCCTCACCCCGTACTCCCGCAGCACCTCCCACAGTATCTCCCGGGGCACCCGGTCATACGCCTTCTCCAGATCCACAAAACACATGTAGACTGGTTGGGCATACTCCCATGCTCCCTCCAGGATCCTTGCGAGAGTAAAGATCTGGTCCGTTGTTCCACGACCAGGATGGAATCCGCATTGTTCCTCTTCAACCTGAGATTCGACTATCGACCGAACCCTCCTTTCCAGCACCTTGGAGTAGACTTTACCGGGGAGGCTGAGAAGTGTGATACCCCTGTAATTGGCACACACCCTCTGGTCCCCCTTTTTAAAAAGGGGAACCACCACCCCGGTCTGCCACTCCTTAGGCACCGTCCCAGACTTCCACGCAATGTTGAAGAGGCGTGTCAACCAAGACAACCCCTCCACACCCAGAGCTTTAAGCATTTTTTATTTTATAGACATTCAAAAACATGTTCAAATGTTGGAATATACAGGAATACCTACAAATTTGAGTTACTTTTTTCTTAAGTACAATGATCCCCTTACCCCCACCAATACATTTCTGGAAGAAACTTGATACCGTAATTCGGCAGTATATTTGGAATAATAAACAACCTAGGCTAAAATACTTTACCCTGCAACGTACCACAAACACGAGAGGCCTGGCCCTCCCCAACCTTAAAGTGTACCACAGAGCTTTTCAGCTACGGGCCCTCAGAGTGTGGATGGACCCCTCATCTACAGTCCCATGGAGAGAAATAGAGCAACATCTCACTGGAAGTCTAAGACTGCAAGACCTTGCCTTTACAGGTGTGTTCCAAAAAAAGTGTATGCTAGCCTATGGCCCTATTATCACCAACCCATTGACCAACTTTAAACAGGTCGAGGAGCAACTACGCTACACCAATAAGTGGCATCTGAACACCCCAATTTGGCACAACATACACTTAATGTCTGGTAACAAACCTTTTGTTTATAACCAGTGGAGTGACAGAGGTATTTATACTCTAGACCAGCTATTCAATGAGAAAGGTATGTTAAGTTCTGAAAACCTGAGAGCTAGCTTTGAGGTCCCTAGGACATCCTTCTTCCTTTATCTTTGCTTAAGATCAGCCCTAAAATGTTATGGAGTACCATGGGGGAACAGTCTTCAGATGCAGCCAATCATTAAATGGCTTGTTGATTCTCCTGTGAGAGGATTAGTGTCCAGGATTTATGCTAAACTGATGCAAGTATCTGTAGGAGAACTCCCAATAGTAAAGAAATGGGAGCGAGAGCTGAGCCTGGAGGGGAACGTAATTCATTGGGAGACATTTTGGGACAATATTTTCCACTGTATCAAGAACCCAACTCACCAGCAGATCCACTTCAACATATGCCGTAGGACATACTGGACTCCTCAGAAGAGATACATCTCTAAAGTCATTCCTACTTCCTATTGCACATTCTGTCAACCTGAACAAACTGGAACTTTCTTGCACATGGTCTGGGAGTGTGAATAGGTACATGAGTTTTGGAATAAAACAACATCAATAATATCTGATGTGATAGGATGTCAAATTCCTACTGACCCAATTGTTTTGTTACTTAATGATGACTCTAAATTACACCTGCTTAGGAGACAGAAGAAAATTTGGCTTTGGATCAACTGCGACCAAGAAAATGATAGCTCAGCGCTGGCTCCCCCCATACTCGCTTTGTATAAAACAGTGGTTGGCGTATTTTCTGGACATAGTTATGCTTGAGCTCTCTACAGCAAGGATTAACAAAGCCAAATCATCGACTATAGAACTATGGAAAGGTGCAGCAGCACAGGTATCAGACCTAATGACCTCAGCATCACAAGAATTAGAGGAAAGCGACTAGGCAAGGTGTGATTCCTGATTCCTGTTTTGTTTTTTGTTATTTGTTTTCTTTCCTCGAGACCGCAGAGGGTGGGGGTGGGAGAGTGTTGTTGTTCTTGTTCAATTGTGTTTGTCTGTTCTGTATGTTTAAAAATATAAAAAAGTAATAAAAAATTGATCTTAAAAAAAAGGATTTGAGTTACTTTAGCATTCTGTTGTAACCTATTGTCTTTTTTGTTTTGTTTTGAGCCATAGATACATTCTAAAAAGTAATATTACCTATAAAAATATGTGCTGTACAACTTACAGTATGAGTCTCCAAAATCAACTGGCTGGGAGCAGTTAGATCACTTGTGGGTGTTCTGTTAAAGGAATACAATTAAACACCATTAGCAAGGAAATTACCTCAACTCTCATACTACCATACAGCAATAATTTGGATACATCTGGGCTGTATCTCCATCTGTCCTAAAATAGCATGAACACATAACACATAAGGAACGTGGCCTTCTTGTTTAATCTTGCCCAAGTCAGCGTGTGCCGTGGTTTTAGTATTTTTCTGCACAGGTCTCTGCACTTTGAAAGAGGAGGTGTGCAAGCCGTTCACTCAGCCCTGAGGCTCCGTTAAAGGCAAGACAACCAAAAAATACCTTCCTTTGTTTCCTGAATCCCCTTCATCCCTCTCCTTCCCAAAGCTCATCAAACATTTTCGCTCTGAGTTGTTGTTGTATTGGAGTGCCCTCTGGTGTTGACATCTGCGTTCCTGCTCAGCTTTTTTTTTGAAGTGGGGTCCTTGATGGGGTTCCAGGGGGTCCCCAGCATAAAGGGGAATAATTTATTTTTACTATAATTCCATCCATAAGTAACACAATGACAGTGTGTATGATTATTTTGATCATGGGTTTCATATGCTTTCTGTAATCTAAAAGCAAAAATCTTATCAGATTGGAAACCCTGGGACAAAATGTTATCAAATGAGGGTCTGTGGTTTGTGTCAGTTTAGGGGTCCTCGACGTAAAAAAAAGTATGGAAACCACTGGACTACACACTTGACAGCTCAGGCTTGATGGGTTTTACGTGTGAGTACAAGGCAGCCATCTTTCAGTTACTCCAGTTACACTATACATCTCTTTGTACCATTTTACAGGAGCTGTAGGCCAATCATGTCTGTCCGTTAACTGTAAGGCTATTGCCAGCAGCCTGTTAGCTTAGCATAATTTAGCATAAAGACTGGGCTCTGTCCAAAGTTAACAACATCCACCTACTGTAACAGCACCTCTAAAGCTCACTAATTAACACATTACCAAAAAAAAGTAGTTAAGGGGAACTAGGCCTATGTTTTATCAGTGAGTTTTAGAGGTGCTGGTAGGCTTTTTATTGTTACATTTTGTTACCTAAAGGCTTTAAGCCTGTGGTGAACAATGTGCTGCTGGCTGTAACACAGACTTTTTCATTCTTCTTTGTAGTTTTGTCTCTGTTCTAAAATCAGCTGGTTTCAAAGGATTGAACTACTCCTCTGAGGTGAAAAGTCACTAAGTAATCAAGTAATGTACTTAACTACAATTTTGATGTAGTTGTACTTTACTTGAGTATTTCCATTTATACTTCTACTCCATTACATTTCCAATGGAAATGTTCTGCTTTTTACTCCACTATATTTATTTGACATATATGTTTAGCTTAAGATTTTACAATAAAAAAAACAAATGATGCCCTTATAAAATACAAAGCATTGCAAACTGATTTGAGGCCCCTTGTTACGTTTCAGATGCCAATTCCACCATACAAGACATATTTTTAAAAAAGAGGTCAAATTAGCCAATATTTCAGAAAGATTAGAGAAACCACCAAAAAATGAATACAAACCTTATCGAACCATCAAACTGCATGTCTCATTAAACATAATGTTACACCCTAAAGTCACTCAGTATTTATTATACATTGCTGTATGCAAGCTTGATGTGATGCAACATCAGCACACTTCATATTACTACTTTCAAAACACTGTTTGCCCCCAGATTATTCTTATTTATGCTGGAGAGGCTCATTCTATAACCCATTGTGTAATGACCAATCACTGCAGATTTTAAGGCTCTGAACAATAAAAACAGGCCTTCCAGACGTCTGATTCACTCTGCTTTAGTGTCTTACTACCAAGCACGCCTCAACCTGCCTCCTCAGCACCTTTCAGCAGTTTCCACATTATTCCTCACATGTGAATAGCTGCTCAGAAATGCTTATTTACACTCTATTCAAGCCAGTGTTGACAGGTAGACCTGCTGTCTGCACACATGCAATATTAATCTGGTGATCCTGTTGCAAATACGTTTTATACAAGTGTTTCATTGTGAGAGGTGGATGCGTTGCTTGTGTTTGCTGCAGATGATAAAGAAGATTTAATACACAGCTCCAGCAGAGTCTCTATAGTCCTGATCAGAAGAATGTTCACACTGAGGTTTAGAGGCAGCACAAAGATGGAGAGAACACCCACAAACCCTAGCATTACATTCACCCCCGGGCAGGGAAAACCCCACTGTCGCCACCCACTTAAGCTCCTGTACTGTGAGTCCACATGTTTCTCTGTGATAAATGCAAGAGGTTTACCTCTCCTTGTCTTTTCATGCTCCTGTCCTCCTCTCTGTGCAGACAAACACTCGGGGGAGATGAGGACAAAGTCTCCATGGTGACGCTCCGACATCTGCACGCTGTTCCAGGAATACGCTCTGTGAACATTGCAGCTGCTCTCTGTTTTCTCTGGGTCAACACACTGTGCTGGCTCTGACTCCGACATCCCAGGGTTCACAGGCTTGGAGGGCGCAGACAGCGCTGGAATGAGGTTTTGCCAGCAACTATCGGCGTTATTGTTAACTCCATGTTTCTCTGTGTGTGTCCTTGCCATATGTGCAGGGTCCCGGTGTCGTCTGTGCAGGCCCGTGCTAGTGGTCAGGACGAGCAGGTGGAGGGAGAGGAAGGTCATGCCCCAGCAGGGATTCACAGTGCTGGGCATGGTGCTGAACAGGTTGGGCAAACACCTGATGAGGGAGTTGTTTGTGTGCAAACAGGTAGCAGCCCACACTTCCTCCCGTTTCCATCGCCTACTGACATTGAGTGCGACGGCGACCCACACTGACAGGCAGCAGAGGTAGCTAACAACATAAGACAAGCACTTTTTTTTGTCTTTGTTGTCTTTGCTGCCCTCCTCCTCTTCCACAGTTACCTCAACAACATAACAACATTGTCCATCTGTTTGACTCGCTGTCCTCTGAGTGACAACAGAGTGAGGCCACAGCAGTCTGGTCAGAGTCTCCACAGCGATCAGAGGTGTGGTCAGGAACAACACTGCACCGTATGTGTGGCTGAGAAAGAGAAGGAAGCGCAGGGCAATGACATCACCTAGTGGGCTCAGCTCAGTCAGCCAGGACTCGAAGATGCAGAGGAAACTCAGAAAAACTGTTGGAGAAAAAAGATAAAGTGTCAGTGAGTTAGGTGACTGACTGGATAAGAGCAGTGACTCCCAACAAGAGTTTGTGAAAAGAGGTGAGCAGATCAGCTAAAAACTAAATAAAAAGATCCCTTCCTGATACTCACCTGTGACCAGGAAGTCGGTAAAGACAAGTAGGCAGCAGCAGCAGAAGCTGACAGGACTGTAGGAGGCATCCAATGAGGGTAGGAAGAGGAGACTGCTGGCCAGTTTACATACGCACAACACCACCGCTTCTTCCAACACACCACCCATGGCTGCAACAAGACAATGCAAACACACAGGTTAACGTATTGAAAAACTGGTTTTCTTTTTGCCTCGGGGTGGAGGAGCTCAGGAATTCCAGCCACTTTGCTGTCAGTAAACCTCCAACAATGTTAAATATATCTGTACATAATGTTACATGATCATTCCAGTGGGAAGCTTTCTGCCCTTTGGTTGCAGATCAATATTTTTGTTGTTTACATTAGTAGTGAACCCTGGACCAGTCAGCTGTTTACAGTCGATCAAAAATGAGGAAACTCAGGAATATGTTCAACTGTCAACATTATATTTAAATCCATTTCACAACGTGATATTTAAAACCAGCAATGAAACAGCAAATGTCATGAAACTCCTCAGTAATGTGAATACACGTTAAAATGTTTTGCTGTGTCCTGACTGTAAATATGTCCACCTCCTGACCCTGACACTGTACAATGAGACTGGTTGAACCTGTTAAAAGTATTCCATTATCTCTTATTACATGTTTACAGCATGACAATTCAACCTGCATACAACAGAAAACTATGAGTCTCGATCGAAAACTGCTGTTAAGTTCATTAGTTCTTACCTGGACTCACAGGAGCCTTCAGAGCAGCATGTCAATATGAGCTTCAAATGGTTCATCCGTTCTCTTCAGCTCACCCTTTTGCTCCGCCCTCATGGGGATAATGACCCCCCCTTCCTGTTCTCCCTGCTGCACCTGGCCTGTGTGGAGGTGAGATAACATGTGCATCTCAGAGGGTGTGGCGCTGTTTGTACAGACCAGAAAACCTCAGAAAAAAAGTCTGACAACTAACTAACAGTGAGAGATGTAAAATGCATGCTTGTGTGTGTGTGTGTGTGTGTGTGTGTGTGTGTGTGTGTGTGTGTGTGTGTGTGTGTGTGTGTGTGTGTGTGTGTGTGTGTGTGTGTGTCAAAATCAAAATAAACTTGTTGACATCTGGATAAAAGATCTTTCATTTTCCCTGAGAATGTACAAACATTCCTGTGTTACACCCACCTTGTTCAAACTACTGTATGTTATTTCAAAGGTTTCAGCAAATACACACACGCAGGGTGTTTCATTAAGCAGGATTAGACTGTAGATCACATTATTGTTTAGGCATTTGTAGGTTGTGAGTAGAATTTTGAAATGGATCCTGTCATTAACCGGGAGCCAGTGGAGGATTGTCAATTGATGACTCGTGAGAAGTTAGTTTCTTTCAAATGACAGTAAAATATTATGTGAAGCATTTTAATTGTGTGTATAGTAGTAAAGTGACAGTTTTGTAAGTACAGGGTGAACAGTGTGAATGTAAACTGCTTGTATTTAGTTGTAGGCAGTGGTGATATGAAACTAAGTACATTTACTCAAGTACTATATTATGTAATATTGAACTTTTTACTTTTCTACATTTATCTGACAGCTTTAGTTACTAGTTACTTTACAAATTAAGATTTTTGCACACAAAACACATGTAGTTTATAAAATGCAATGTTTTATTAGAAATTAAAATGCCCAATAATATATAGACCTACAAGTCCAGTTGAAATGATTAGACAGTTAAATACTTGATTGACAGAACAGTTTTGATTGTTTCCAGTTTCTAAAATGTGAGGATTTATCTATATTGAGTACTTTTACTTTTAATACTTTAAGTACATTTTCCTGATGATACTTTCATACTTTTCAATGCAGGGTTTTTACTTGTAAAAGAGTATTTCTACAGTGTGGTATTAGTACTTTTACTTAAGTAAAAGATCTGAATACTTCTTCCTCCACTGGTTGTAGGGTGTGTAACATCCATAGGTTGGTAGTAAGGGGTCTGTAGAAGTGTAGCAGAGTTCTGCACTCAATATCTGCTCTACCTCTATCCTCTTTTTTATCCTCAGTCTGACTCATGTCAAAGACGTGAGATGGAGTCATGTGAAATGTTGCATTTCCTATGAATACCTAAACATAAATTTGAATGTGTGTGTGTGTGTGTGTGTTACTTTGCATGTGCATGTGCCAACACCATGCATGTACGGACGCAGACAAAGGCAGGAGCTCTCAGGTTTGAGCATACAATCTACACACAAAAAATTATTATAGCCTATACAATAAAAATCAACAGCATCACAAACTACATGCTCCAAAATGACCACTCCGTTATAACAGTTTTCAACCTGATAAACAAATTGCCAATTGAGTGTTTAATCCAAATTATTTCTATGGTTTAATCCAATCATTTTGAAAAGGCCTACAGATAATCTGAAAGTGCCTGGCTTAATATTTTTTATTTTTTTTATTTAAACAGATGTATGTTAAGTAATGCCTCATTTTCAGATGTAAAGTGATAGCTCATCATGTATCTCTCACTCACTGACTTTCAGCCATGAGGCAACATGTTCGACACTAGCTGAACCGCTCTTTCTTGTGGCATCAGTGCCATCTCCTGCTGAGCTAAGCACAGAGCATATTAGCAGCCAGTCATGCTGCTGCTGCTGAGCGGATTACACTTCATATTTACTGTACATAACCGCCGTGACCTGACAGACGGACACGGCTTCTATACAGAGCTTGAAAAAGATGCAACACATTCTCACTATGCACTTATAATACTGGAGCTCTACAACACATTACGTCATATTAACGTAGGCCTACCGTAAAATAAAGTGCGACCACTATTCTTAGAGAAAGTCAGGCTTATTATCACCAGCCTATCACCACAACTGGCATTACACAGGGAAACCGTGTTAAACATGAAACTTCCCACGCATGTGCACGGTTTTATTCAACCCCAACATCTGCAAGGAAATGTCAGCGTTTAAATTAGAAACCAGAAAATGGGTTGAAAAATCAGTTTCAGCTCAGTGTTTTTAGACGCCTGCAGCACCCAGAAGTGAACAGCAGGCGACCCGGAAGGTTTGAAGTCCGACTGAGAGCAGGCAGAGAGAAGAGTCTAATCCTTTATTAAATAGCTATTTCTTCCCTCGCTGGTTCAGGTATGTTGGCTGCTCGATGCAAATTCTCTGCTTCTTTTTTGCTCTTTTCTCTCACACACTACCTCTCCTTGTGTCGCTTCGTCACCATTTCTGTTTAGCCCATGCAAAAGTTGTATTTTAAAAAGAGCATTTGCAGCGCAGAGGTGACACTGCTTTCCTTTCTTCTATCGTGCAAATAAAAGCTTTCCCTACGCGCCAGTATTAACATCGACATTTGGGTTTATGGCTCAGCAGCTACAGAGCATTCAGCGAAGGCATGATGATTGTTGTAGGAAGTGTCAGGTTTTTTTTCCCCTTCCTCGAGCCGGGCTATTCAAACCTGCAAATCAAAGTAAACAATCATTGTACGCTTAATGCAAATACGCACATCCCGACGCATCGTAAGGGCGTTTAATTACATCTGGAGAATTATCTCCTAAATATTCGGATCTGCAGAATATGGCGTCCAGTGCTTATAAAAATAAGACAGGGCTGCCATTTTTGTTTTCCTTTTGTCTGAAATTTTTTAATAAACTGTCTGAGAATGTGGGAGAGGCGGCGGACAGAGCGAGGCGTTGCGGAGGATCGTTTCTCTCTGGAGGAGATGCTCTCGTTTTAAGCTGCTCAGGTTTTAGGCTTTAAAGATCAGATTCCGTTGTTTTGCTTTTGAAATGGGAGAATAACTCAGCACAGCATGTACAAAAAAGGACAAAAAGTTAACCCTAACTTTAGTTTCAGCGATGGACTTGTATTTTCCTCTGGAGGTGATCTCACAGCAATGATCCGCTGTCTGTTTTGTTACACTGATGCTGTTTTTGAAGCTGAAATATTGAGATTTAGAAATAGTTTTCTGTCTGCAAAATGCGTGCCACCTGCACGATCATTATGGTAACACTACTGACGATCTGTAGGATTTTTATAGCACCTACATGTAGGAGAGCAAAGATATAGATTTCTCTACCTATGCAGGCCTAATACTACTAACAGGCGGTTATTCTACAGAATTAACCTCATCTAGCCTAAGTGGGCCATATTGCTTCAGTATCACTTTCTAATATCCGTTGTAAGGGCTAGATATAAGTTGTAACAAATGGTTTTATTGATTAATAAATGATTAACTAATGTCTTATAGATCAGTAATACACCATTATAAGATTTTTGGGTTGCCTCTGACTGATGTTTATCTTTTAAGTAATTTGCAATTAAACATTAGCCTAGAAATCTAGGCACCCTAGCTGCAGCAAATGTAATTTGCAGCCAGGGGGTCTAGCAACTCTCCGCTTGCGAGCTGGAAAAACCAAACTCTGGCTGGGCCAATCACATTGTGTATAAAGTCGGTGGGCGGGCTTATGGCTGCTGCTGCTGGCGAACAGCGGTCTTTCAAATTGGCTTTGGCCGCGACTCTGGAAGACTTGGAGTTAAGCTTTTCTTTGAGAAAAGAACAAAGAATGGCACTGAAGTCATTCTTTAAAAAGGAAGATGTGTTCGGCGTTTTGCCGACCGGATATGGCAAAAGTTTAATCTATCAACTAGCTATGCTACCTTCTTTGTTGCTCTGGTTGGTTGTAGCACTATCCTATTGTGTGCAGAGGGAATTTGAAAGACAACCGTTTATCCCGCCCCTCGGATTGAGTCCTGCCAATGGTGAGTTCCCAGACCCAACATCTTGATGTGGGTCTGGTTTGTCAGGCTAGTTAAACATGTTAGTAATCTAAATAAATGCTTATAGATTTTGCACTTCATAAAAAGGTCACCAAGTCTCCAGTTATGTTAATTAGTCATTAATAAAGGGTCTTTAAAGCCATCAGGTCAGCAGTTGTATGCTTATACTGTAAGTGGATGGATTTTGGTCCGAGAGATTTTTCACAACCTGAAACCCCAAAAGTGATCTATAAAACATCAGTAAACAATGTATTAACCATTAGTTACAAATTACAACCCTTTAACTTCTTAGAAAGTACCATTACTTCCACAGCGGCCCATATTAACTTCGTAATAATGAAAACAAAACAAAAAAGGGACCAAACGTTTGATGTACTGATTTAATAAATGCCTTGATTGAATGTGTAGAAGAGTCGATCCATAGAAAATCAATCAGAAACAGTTTTGATAATAGTTTGTCATTTTTCAAACAAAAATCCCAAACATTCTTTTCTTCCAGCTTCTTAAATGCAAACATGTGATGCTTTTCTTTGTCATATATTACAGTCAACTGAAAATAGTTGGGTTTTAGACTGTTAGTCAGACAAATATTCAATATTTTCTGACATGTTAGTGTCAATATGAATAACCAACTGTAATAATCAAGAAAGTAATCAGCAGATTAGTCAGCAATGGAAATAACCGTTATTTTGCAGCCCTAAAGAGCTCTGATGCACCTGCATGAAGTCTTTTTCATACCTGCTAGAAATACTGCAAACCCTTTTACACACACGCGCATAAATATTTAAGCTGAATAGAAACTCAGCTGCATTTATGCAAAAACACACAACTATTCTGGCAAAAGTTTAATACTAAAGTAAGTCCAAAAGCAATGCAGTCTGGACCTTACTCTACAGATTGATTCTAAGGGGCATACATCAACATACAGTATAAATGTACAGCAATACACAGTAACTGTAAGTTATATACAGTACCTCCCAGCCATAAAATATTTTTTGTGTGAAGCGTGTCGTTTAAAAAAGTGACAAGGATGTCCAGCTGCCGTCAAACTCCTGAGCCTGCTCTCGAGGCAGAAAGCCTCCAGGAAGTGAAACTGATCCCCACTGGCATCATTAGAGAAATATTTTGTGGGGTTTACTGTACGCTCGTACCCCTGAACGTATCGTTTTTGTTTCTCTTGGCTCACAGATCCGGTCTGCGTTATGCCTCTGCTAAGCCAAACAGACTAAGGAATGGTGAAGTGTGCCAAAGCACGCAATGCAAAATGCTTTAAAGAAGAAACTTCATACGAGGTTGAGAAGAGAAGCTATGGAAAGGAAAGCCTTTAGATCAAAACTTCAGCAGCAAGCAACTCTCTCTGAGAAGGTTTCTGTCCATCTGGCCAAACACAGTGTGCTTTATTGCAGCCCATAGAAATCAAATATTCTCATTTAAAAGAGTTATGTCATCCTCTTATTTTGCCATAAAATAGAAAATAACTACTGTGTCACTTACAAATAAGTCTGGTTTCTGTGCAGCATCCTCACTTTAGTTATTCCATGTTCTTTATATTCAGTTGCATAACTGACCTTGTATATTTGACCACGTCATTCAGTTCTTGCTGTACACTGAGGTGAGACTCAATGTTTCTCTGTTGGGGCCCCGTGTGACGAGGAGGAGACAGAGACAGATTAGGATCTGAGCCACATTACTTTTACTGTTTTCTCTGATAACCGTTTTTGGAGAGTTCCCTAGCTGTTGTAATCATGTCAGAGCCTATCACTCAGGCAGCATGCCCTTCTCGAAGTCTTGTGGTTGGAAAAGCTGCATTACTCACTTTCACGTCCTCCTTTAACAACAGAAACATCCTCTCTGCTATCTCTGATAAAGCACTGTGTAAAGAGATAAGGTCTCCTCTTGCGCTTTTGGGAAAGGGGGAGAACTAATACATAATTTCTCTGAAAACACACTATCACAAGACTGGGACAAGTTATCTCAAACTATCGCGTCAAACAGTCAGCTGCTGCTTGGGCGGAGAGCTACTGACACAAGTTTTTAACCACTATTTTGTACACTAACAATAGATCTTCACATAAGTTTACAGGAGGCAGTTTTGTTAGGAATATCTTACAATAGCGGTTCCCACCTAAAACAAATAAACAAAATAAACCTGAGGGGTCGCAAGTTTCCTCAAATCTTTGCCTTTTCATGTATAAATAACAACTCTTAACATCATTAAATTAGAGCAAGAAATAAAAATCACTCACCTATGATGATGAGTAACAAGTAAACATTGCTTCGTTTAAGGGATCCCAAGCCAGACTACAAAAGTCTGACTACAAATATGTACTCAATATACATTTCACTGATAGACAGATGGCTGCCCTCACCTTGTTTATAACCCTTATGTATTCATTTCAGGATGGCTGAACCTCTCTTTAACAATCCCTATTTTTGGCCTCCACCTTCCACTATGCCCGGCCAGGTGAGCGACTCTGGTATTCACACTTATTTAGCACACATTAACCTGAAGCAGTAACATCATTGTATTGTACGTTTAAGGAGTTGTGTAAAGAGTTGTTGTTTTTTAAATTATTTTAAATAATGCACCATTTAAAAGGAATAGTTTGACATTTGGGGAAATACGCTTATTTGTTTCTTACTGAGAGTTAGATGAGAAGATTGATACCACTCTCATCTGTACAAATTTGAATCTTTAAAGTCAGTAAAAAGTAACATATGCTGACAAGCACCTTTTAAAGCAACACTAAGTAACTGCCGCACGAGCTGTAGTTCCAATGAGACAACCTGTAGGGTTACATAGTATTGCTTTAAAGCTCATAAATGCAACAGATTATATCTGGTTCCTTTATTCTGTACAAAAACTGAAGTTTAAAAATGACAGTTACCTTTTTTACTTTATATATTTATTGTGATTGATTAATTAAGTTTCTTTTTGTACACTTCTGTTTTGCATGGATTAAAGAAAGGAGATATAACATGTTAGTGAGCTTTAAAAGTGCCGGTAGGGGGTAGTTTACCTCTGGACAGCCAGGTTAGCTGATTCTAGTCTTTTTGCTAAGCTAAGCTAACTGACTGCTGGCTCTAGCTACATAGTTAGCATACAGGCATGAAAAATGTCTCATTGAAATGTTAGTAAAACATTATGCCTTTTTGTTAAAAGATCAAAATATTCCTTTAAAACTGTAGTTCCCAACCTGGGGTTCAGGACTCCCCAAGGGGTCTCAAGGTTAATCTGAGGGGTCACCAGATGATTAAAGGGATAAATTAAAACAATCTGTCAGTGAAAATGTTTTTTTTCTTCTTCTAAGTTTAGCCTATTTTCTTGAGAAATACTGGATACTATCTATTCTGGTTAGATACATCAGAAAAAGAAAGTCCATAGCCTGTGATGAGGGGTCAGAAGTAGATGTTGCTTCTTTTTAAGGGGTCACAAGACAAAAAGGTTGGGAACCATTGGTTTAATTCAGTGATTCAGATGTTTACAAAGAACGTTTTGGGTACAATGTCATGTATCAACCTCTAGAGGGAACTATCGTCTCATAAAGTGACACTACCTGAACTGATGGCTGTTCTTTTGTCACAAATGTTGTTTCCTGGCTGTCAGCTGGATAACCTAGTCTTGATTAATAAAATCAAGGAGCAGCTGATGGCAGAGAAGATCAGACCTCCACATCTGCCCGCTGCCTCAGCCCCTTCCCAACAGCAATTACTGGCTCCCCCCATCCAGTCTGATGGTGGCCAGCACGGGATGTCCAAAACTCACCAGATGCCGGTTCTCCATAGCCCGTCTCAGCCTGATATCGCCCTGCACGCCCGCCCCGCCTCCAGCTCAGTCACAGGTACTCCTCACCTGCCTCACTAGTTCTCACTCTTTACCAGTGGTGGAAGAAGCATTCAGATCCTTTAAATAAGTAAAAGTGTAAGACCACACTGTAAAAAAATACTCCACTACAAGTAAAAGTCTTCCATACAAATCCTTAAGTAAAAGTATGGGAGTATTATCAGAAAAAATGTTAATCAATTTATTTGTCATGTGAAATCATATAAAATTAGGGCTGTCAGTCGATTAAAAAAAATGTAATCTAATTAACTACATACTCTGATTAATCGAAATTAATTACATACATAATTAACGGTGCCTGAACCGATACTTTTTAAGAAAGTAAAAAAAGAAAAGAAAAAAAAAGGGGGTAGGCTACTAAACAGCAGTTGGTGACATTAAAGAATGGCTTGTTTATTGCTAAGGCCATATGGTCAAAATTAAATGATTTAATAATAATGTATAACAATAACTTATTTCACTAGTAAATTGCTGTTGAACGACAAAAACAACCACCAGATGGGAAAAGGACATTTACAATAACTGCAAATCTCCCGCCTTCATTTTACAGTCGAATGGTGGCTAGAACGGCTCCGGGTCAAACGTCAATATGGAATGGATTAATCTGCGTTATGTTTTTTAATGCGTTATTTTTTCTCAGATTAATTAATCGAAATTAACGCGTCATTTTGACAGCCCTATATAAAATATAATTTCAGTGAAATGTAATCGCTCAGTTCCTACAATTTACGCATTAGAACAGTCCTCATAGAAGCTCTACCTTCTACCCCACCGCAACATCTTTAATGATGATCTTTAGTGGTTTCTTTAGCCTTTTTCTTGCAGCGTCTGGTACCGCCTAT
The DNA here is from genome assembly GCF_031162955.1 of Sander vitreus. Lineage (NCBI taxonomy): Eukaryota > Metazoa > Chordata > Actinopteri > Perciformes > Percidae > Sander > Sander vitreus. The sequence continues at coordinate 17,623,824 of NC_135858.1, read as the reverse complement.
TGAGCCGGTCAAACCTCTCTTTGCAGGGCCTTGTGGTCCTGTTTAGGGCTGTTTCCATACCAGGCAGTAATGTTCTCCGTCAGGACGCTTATAATGATGCAGGAGTAGAAATTGCTCAGTATTTGAGGTGATAACTGGAATTTTCTCAGGCCTTTTTTCCTATGAAAAAGTTGCTCAGTGGCACATGAAGCCTTCATGGAGCCAAAAAATACCTGGATCTTTAAACATCGTAGACCTCTGGAGTGTGCAGGAGGCAGGACAAGATGCTGATTAAACTGTGTCATGAATCTGTTTGTAATTTGGTCATAAACATTTAGAATGAAGAAGAGATTTGTTGATAGCCCTAGTACAGTTTGATTGTCTGTTGTCTGTTGCAGCCAGAGACTGACTGCAATGGAGAATATAGCAGGACTTTATACTGTGAAAAATCACCAATAAAGGCTTCTAAACCAAACACTACACAACCGGACATGTCCCAGCAGGAATGCGATCCGAAATTAACATCAGCAACCAAGATTACTGGTTTCCCTGATGTTAGCATGTAGCTACATGTTGCAGTTTATGTAATGTAGACACTGCAGTAGTGTGTCCATATATAGAAAAGGTTTGGTAAGACGTCATACTGAGCTGGTTTTCTATTTATGGTCTAGAAAAAAAACAGTTGAAACCAGATGAAACTGGAGAGTTTAGAACAGTGTGAGATTTAGCTCACAGGGATTTCTTTTAAAACACGTTTACCCTCATTATTTGAAGCGTTGGCCATGTTCAATATTAACATCCGACATTGTAACATAAAAGAGACAGAAAATACAGAAAAGCATAATAGGTCTCCTTTAAAGTATCAAAAGTAAAAGTACTCATTGTGCAGAAAAATGTTCCCTCAGTGTCAGTGTTTTTACTTTATATATGATGTTTTTGGATTCATATTGCTGCTGCATTAATGTGTATGTTGCATTTACTGTTGTATATGTTTTTACTGTTTTATACTGTTGAGTAGTTCAATCTACAGCAATACATCATATTCTGTAAGATCATCATATGTTTGTAGCGTCGTTATCCTGTGAGAACCACATATCTCTAAAAAGTTAACTTTTCATGGTGTCAGAAAAACAGCCCGGTTTTCAGCTTTGTGACAATGCATTTTCCAATTGAGCCCAGAGGCTTTATTTAGCTTAAGAATTAGGAGAATTGTCTTAACACATTAAGGCAACCACTCGTCCTACAGTTTATCACAAACATTCAAAATCACCAAATTTGGAGATACATAGTTTTCACTGGACATGAAGATAATGAAAAAAATGTAACTAGTAACTCAAGATGTCAGATAAATGTAGTGGAGTAGAAGTATAGAGTTGTATAAGATGGAAATACTCAAGTACCTTGAATTGGTATTGAAGTACAGTACTTGAGCATATATACTTAGTTACATTCCACCACTGCTTTTTACTGATCTGCAAGAAATGTATCCATCCTGAATCATCAGAGTTGGTTCAGCTTCTCTCAGTTCCCTCTTACTAGGGCCCTCTTTAACAAATGGGAATTTCCCTGCACATTTTTACCAGGTCGGATTCTGGGGGATGTAAACTTGAATCTGGACGATAAGGCAGCTATAAAAGCCAGAGGATTATGGGAAGACTGGCATCTGCGTCAACTTATAGACCATCCCTCCAGGACGAACCACGTCTCAGGTAACCACAGTTTATCAACAAAGAAACACTGAAACGAAGTTCTGGAAATAATGTTGGGAAATTTGGACTTTTCTGTACTGCACTTATGTGTAGAAGAATATACACTTAAAGGAACACGCCGACTTATTGGGACTTTAGCTTATTCACCGTAACCCCCAGAGTTAGATAAGTCCATACATACCCTTCTCATCTCCGTGCGCGTTGTAGCTCTTTCTGACGGCTCCACCGGTAGCTTAGCCTAGCACGGATCCTGAAGGTAATTGGTTCCAACTAGCCTACTGCTCCGAATAAGTGACAAAATAACGCCAACATGTTCCTATTTACATGTTGTGATTTGTGTAGTCACAGCGTGTACAAATAACAAGGTCACATGAGACACAGACATCTTCTAACCGTATATAAACTGGGAACTATAGTCTCAGAAAAGCGAAGCATTTCTACTCTCTGTCCAGTGCTTCTCAGGTGCAAGCATATCACTCCGCCCAAGTAGCAGAAGTAGCAGTCTAAGTCCCAATAAGTCGCCGTGTTCCTTTAATGGAAAATTACTTTTCAAACACTGCTAAAAAGACAGTCATGTTTGCCAACCATCCTACCATATGTCCATTATATCTTATAATTTATATATATGTTAGCTGTTCATCCATGTAGTTACAGTTTGTCTGTGTTTGCATGATTGTGTCCCTTCATATATGAATTGGCAATTTTGATGACAACTTATTTCAGTCCTGTCCTTGTCTTCACTTTTGCACCGATCAGGTGTGGCGCTGGCATCCAGAACAGGCAACCTCAACACCTCAGAGATCATCACCCCCACCACGCCCACCTCGAGCAGCCACAGCCGGCTGGGCCGAGCCCCCACACCTCACCTCATCTCAGGGTTAGCCTGCAGCCACGGGATGGAGCCTGGGAAAAACAATGGGGGCCTCGTCGGACTCCTCGGCCCTCCTCCAAAGGAGGAACGGGGGCGTAAGAGGATCAAAGCAGAGAATGGGTCATCTCTTTTGGTGGTGCCCTACCCGATCCTAGCCTCAGGCAACGACCAGTCCTGTGTCACCATCACTGCCAAACAGGGAAAAACCTACAGGTATGAAATGACTTCTTTTTTTTTAAAGGTAGATGCATAGATAACCAAAGTGCAGTGACTCACAATTCCAGGAATATAATAAATAATTTGATATTTATGAATCAAATGACAAATATCTAATGTGAAAGGAGTCGCTCGTATACTCCACAGAGAATTTAGCACCTGACTCTACAGTTCCTCTCAGTTCTACGAGTATTTCAGCATCTTTCAGCTCATTGTTTTGGTTTTCCGGCCACAACTTTTTTGGTTTACTCTCACCATTCTTACGTCCATTCACACAAACAAACAAAAACATGACTCCAAATTAATGCTAGGTTTTCCCTATATCTGCTGGATGTGAACTCTTTGCTAACATTTTTGCCCTATCAACAAGGTGATGACATGTCAGTATTGTGTTTACAGCTGGTTTCTGCTGCCCTGCTGGCCAAAAACAAATTGGTTATTGCAGGTTTAAGTAAAAATACATTCCTTAGTACGTAAATATATATATAAATATCGAAAGGACTCACCATGCTATTATACATTATAATGAACTGATCATGTGTTTTGTATATAATAAATGTATCTGCTAGTAACTATAGATGTTTTATAAATGTAATGGAGTAAAAAGTTTAAAGTAACATAAAGTGGAAATACTTAAGTAATGTTCAAGTACCTCAAGAAATACTTACTTTTCACCACTGACAGACACAGACAGATAGTTTTTAAGTGTTTTAACATTGTTACACGGTTTTGAGAATTGATGTGTAAATAGGAAGCAAACGGAAAGTGCTAAAAACTTCATCAGCGTCAACGGGCAGAGTCAAACAGGCCACACGTGCGATGGGCCACACTTGGTCTTGCTCAATAATGAGGACAAATTTGCAATTCAGCTTGTGTCTTCAGTTCATGTGTCTCTCTGAGGGTGCCCTTTATATGAAGTCAATTTTTAGTTTATATTAAGAAATGTATTAATATAAAAACGATATAATATAATGTATTTATATAGCCCAATGTCACAAATTTGCTTCAGTGCGCTTACGTGTGTCTTCTCTGTGTCGCTGTGTTTTTGAAACAGGTGTAAAGTTTGTCCGCTGACCTTCTTCTCCAAGTCAGACATGCAGATCCACTCCAAAACGCACACAGAGATGAAGGCTCACAAGTGTCCTCACTGCACTAAGTCTTTTACAAACGCATCGTACTTGGCTCAGCACCTGCGCATACACCTGGGCGTCAAACCTTACCGCTGCTCCTACTGCGAGAAATGTTTCCGCCAGCTCTCCCATCTGCAGCAGCACACCAGGTCAGATCTCTGACAATTGGTTTTGTCATTTTATTGATATCCACCATCCATAAGTGTATTCTGTTGTTAATCCTGCTTCAATAATATACTTTATATTCTAAGCTGGAACAGCCCACTAGTAATATTAGGCCACTAGTAGTAAGCTGTGGTGGAATATGATTGTAAACAAAATCATTTATGAACATACTTGGGGTAATTTATTCCTTAAATCACAGATTACATTTTATTTTATAATTTCATTTAAAAAAACTTCCCTGTCAAGCAAGTATGAAGGGTAAACATTGTGTTAATTTGAGTGCAGAAGTAGATCGTAGGTAGTTCTTCATATTAAAGGGTATTACAAATTACAGAAGAATATAAAACACTTTGTCTTTCCTCTAATGATTACTGCTGTAACCATAAAGACAGTTTAGGTTTTATGTAATATTCCACAGACTACTACTAGTTTTCCTAGAAACTCTTTTACTGAAGAAATATTCTATGAAAACTGTGAATTATCCAAAAATAACAGTGATTCTGAAGACAACATTTACCCTTCTAATGAATGTTTTATATTAAACATAAAAAACGCACTTTTTGTAAAGACAATATTGAAACCACTGACTTCATTTTCTTGTTCTTAACGTTTGTTTAATTATAGTCTGCCATTGCTCCATTTACAATACAATACCTTTATCTATGATCTTTGACAGAGAAATTAGTGATACATTCTGCTCAAGAGCTAATAACATTACTTCATTAATTGGATATCGCTTTCATGTTTTGTCATACGTTAATGTTGTATTAGTCAATGTAATGACTAATGTTTAAAGGAGAGGTTCTTTCAAAGTCTTTCTTTCAAGGTGCTGTACTCGACATTCAGAACGTTAATATTGCAGTAAACAAATGGTTGCTATGTAACGATATAGTGGAGTAATGGCCTCCTGAGAAGAGAATGAAGTCACCCTCCCTCTGTGTGTGTGTGTTATAATCCAAGCTTTGTTCTTTGGTTTAAAAACCAGTCTGGCATGTTAGTGCATGTGAGTACCTTGTGCACTGGTATCTGACGCAGAGAGCCTTGTTGAACCTTTAAACCGCAGTCTTTTAAAGGTCAATATACTGTAGGCAATATGGGCACCTGACCGCTGTTTTAAGACAGACTTGAAAAACCGTGAAAAACCTTATTCTATTAATAAAAAAAAATTAAAAAAAATAATGTTAGCACCACAATCAAAATCATATCACACTCAGAAATGATTGCATCACTCAATACTACTACAAGTGAGAAAATGTAAACTTAAACTCAATATATTTTTTGTAATTTTGGATAACTGACCCTTTAAAATTGCATGAACTTGTTGTAGTATTAGGAATTGGTGTTTTAAGGTCCAGTCAGTTAGGAAGGGGTGTAGAGGTGCCTTAGTTATCACAGTCCTTTTTCCTTCTTGTTTACTCTCTGCTGGCTAGCTTTTGTCGCTCTGCACACACACCGCTGGGTAAACCAAGACAAAATTCACCTTTAATTGTGTTACATTTAATAAAGAGATTAATTAAGTTTGGGTTTTTTTGTTATGTTAGTTTTGAAGCTTCCTGTCTGACGTGTTTGAAAAGAGTTTCAGTTGCTTAATGATCACCTAATTTTTCAGAATCCACACAGGCGATCGGCCGTACAAATGCGGCCATCCAGGATGTGAAAAAGCTTTTACTCAGCTATCTAATCTGCAGGTAAACATTAAACGCATTACCTCCGCCATCCATTTTACATTCTTGATCCTCCACTGCTTAAACTGTGAGCCAATACCCTTCACAATGCTGCACGAAAGTGACTCCGTTTCTGTATGTTTTTTTTTTTTGTTATTTCCCCTTCTGAAGTCCCACCAGAGGCAGCACAACAAGGACAAGCCCTTCAAATGTTCCAACTGTTACCGTGCCTATTCAGACTCTGCCTCGCTGCAGATCCACCTGTCTGCACACGCCATCAAAAACGCCAAGGCCTACTGCTGCAGCATGTGCGGCCGGGCGTACACGTCGGTGAGTTAGAAATCCAATTTAAGTTACACTTTCAAATCTGAACTAACTGCAGTGGAGATGATTAAAAGTGTTGCTGTTTTTTCCAGGAGACGTACCTTATGAAACACATGTCTAAACACACAATGGTGGAACATGTGGTGTCCCATCATTCCCCCCAGCACAGGACAGAGTCTCCTACCATCCCTATACGGATCTCCCTCATCTGAGCTCCTCACCCGTCCATCTCCTGTCCTCCCATCAGAGACGTTTCCTGTGATATCTGCGCTCTTCTGATGGACTTTGAACCCATAAATGGGTTCCAAAAATGTGCCAGATTGTACAAGTATCTTGTGAAGAGGTGCTCTTTTATTGAGTATATCCTCCTTTCCTTTCTTGCTGACCAGATAGTATTATCGGGGACATCCAAAGATGACTTCTCAGCACTTTCAGGCCTGGAAATGACAGGCCTAAAAATGTCTTTTTCTATTTGACTTCACAGAAAAAAATACAAAGTAAGTATTGCTCCGGGCAGCTACAGTACATAGAAAGTCTTTTTAAACCTTTTTGTGTTATAACAAGATTACATTGTCTTTTTTAAATAGGTCCATAACTTTCTTTACTCAAGTATTTGCAAAAAAAGAATATTTGCATCAGAAATAGTCTTCCGTTAGCTGAGTGGCCAAGTGAACATAAAGGTGAATGCTTGTATAATGTGTATTCATGTATATCGTGCCACTTTTTATGTCAGTGTTTGCAATCTTTCACCAATCATGTGGCCATAACGCACTCGCACCCTGTTGCCAACATCGGACTGACTAGGATGTGTGACTCATAATGGATGGATGGTTGGATATATTTTATTTTACATATATTTTGTAATGTTTAAAAATATGCTCAAAGCTGTCCTCAAGTTTAACCTGGTCAAGTTTACAAAGTGCTTTAGATCTCCTAAAATATAAGAACTGTTAAAAGGTGTTTGATAAAAAGACACTAAAAACCACACAAAATCTGATTTTAAACTTTAATTGATGCAATGAATGTGAGAGATTCTGCTTTTAAGTACTGTTAAGTACAGGAAGTGAATTGAAAATGTGTTTTTGAAAAAGTCAAAACCCCCTGAAAATATAATAATGTATTTTGCCAAATTCGCCACAATATTTATTATTATGATGTTCATATTAAATTGAATCATGCACTCAGTGCTTTTTTTGTCCACGTTGAGTGTGCAAATGAATAAATGTTACACCACCACTCTGCTGCTGCTGCTTCACAGACAGATGTGTTACTTTCCTGGAAAACATTTATGTGGTCACTCTTTTTGGTTTTCAGCTATAATGTGTAACAGAAGCATTACACATCTTTGAATACTCAGTTTACCATTGTTTTATTAATGAAAACTTTGTCATTTTATATGCATTTAAGCCTTAAATTTGTTACAACTCTAGGGTCCACGCTGTTGTTTTATCACTTTACATTTGCCTTTTACGTCATAGCATGATCTATACTGTAAATAAACTATATTAGCTGTCAACCTGTTTTATAATAAAAATCCTATAATTACAAGTAATGGTGAAAAACCTTTTTTTTTCCTCGCAAGGAAATAATCCTAGTAAAGTGATCGTAATGCAAAACAAGTTAAACAATATAACAAGATGAAGGACGCCATTTTAGCATGCCTTCTTAATGCTGATAAATAAAATGCTTCATCAGACCCTTTCTATGGTGACACGTGTTGGGTTGCTCTTGTCACTCTTCACAAAAGTCTAGGCTTTTGAAAGCAGTGTCTGGTTGGGGCCTCTCATCACATTTCAGATGTCTATGAGTTGTATCAAAAAGGTAGATTTCCCCTTTAAACCTCTCAGCTGTTTGAGGACAAAGAACTAAAACTCCAATATTTCGCAAAACAAAGATCAGAGAAAAGTCTAAGAACAATTACTGCAAATCTGTGTATCAGATCTTTGTATTTTCTTCTTTTGTTTTTCTTGTGACACTTTGTAGGGGCCCGACCCCTAGGTTGGGAACCACTGGACTTAACCGTCTAACGTATGTAATGTATATAAACTAGCACCACCTTGAGCAGCTACAACAGTAACATGCTGTTTACATGTTCTCTTCTCTGCTTCTCTTCAGTCGTCAGATTCATCTACCAACCATTATAGAGCTGGCTCAGGTTTGCCTTGGACCATCTCTTAGTTATGCCATTATAGTTTTAGCTCAGTGTGTTCCTTTGACACACTGAGCTCCTCTCTCTTTCCATGCATTGTGCATTCATGTCCCAGAAATGCTTGTTACTAGCTTAGCTCTGGGAAGCTTATTCCCCAGAGTCCTGATGTTTTCTCGCCCTGCAGTTTTCCTTGGATTAAGGTGGCACCTAAATCATGGTTGCAGCTGTCGCCGTGGTCCTGCTCAGCACCCTGCAGTGCCCCGCTACGCCCTGCAGTGCCCCGCTACGCCCTGCCAGGCCCTGCTACACCCTGCAGTGCCCTGCTATGCCATTTAAATTTTTACTTGAAATCATGGGCGTAAATCTGATCTAACAGCAGGGGGGGGGACAATAAACATAACATTTTGGAAAAGCAATTTTTGAAGGGGACACAAATAATACAGCCAATTATACTCTTAATACTATCATTAGTGTAGCATGGAGACTGTACCATTATCCTTCTTTTCAGCGTTTCTCTTGATTCAATGAAAAAGCTGACTAAATTGACCAAAATATTTTTCTTTAAAACCATGTATTTATTTTTAAGTTGTTTACCATTAAGCCACAAAAATACCTTAAAACATAATGACTTATTTTCAAAAAGTGTCCCCATATAAAAGAAATACAATGCTTTTGTACACTTGTTAAATTAGCTGATCATAATGTAAATTATGGTTTATAGCTCATCTGCTCACCCTGATGACCACACAACTCCAAAAATATGAACTAAGCTCAACACACTTACCTGAGACTCTACACCTGACTGTCCCTGGTCTCCCTGTCCCTCAGTTCTTTCTGTCTCCTTTGCCAGTGACATAGTGACGTTATTATTTCCATAAGCACCCATTCTTATAAAGAGGTTACCAAATTGTCTTGATATGAGGACTTAATGTAGCCTACTTACTTGGCGTTTTGGTGTAAGCCTACTGAAAAAGGATCTTATGCCTGTTTTTCATTTCTCTGTCATTTTATCTGAGCAACAACAACACAAATCTTTAACGTCAGATGTCTAAATATGAGTTAGTTTCATAGTCACCACGCGGTCATATTACAATTATGAAATTATCTTGCGTCCTCCACATAAATATTAGGTTTCTTGGACAGAGGATATATATTTAACTGATCTGCCACTTAACTTCATATTGAGCAAAACACAACTGTAGATCTTCAATATTAACCCTAATATCAGTTCACACACATAACATTAGGCTCATCGCCGTGGTAACGTTAGTTGTAGTGGATGCATTTCTATCCAACAAGCTAATAAACAAGCTAGGCTACATTATATTACACTAACATAGCGAACATTTTGTCATGACTAATTCATTAATTACTCAGCATCATTTCTATTTGAGAAAAGAAAAACTTCATCCGATATTTAATGTGAATAAAATAGCCTTGAACCGCCTACTTACTACATTCCTATCACTACCCGATGTGACTGTGAGTCTAGTGCAGATCCTCCTACAGCATGCAGTGGACCAAACCACTGTGAGGCAACGGAGGGGGAACTCAAAATGTTTCTAAACTTAAAAAGCATTTTTTGGGGTTTGTATTGTTTTACTACTCTATTTTAAGTATACATCATCATGTTATTTACAATACACAGCATTGTTGTAATGATATATCTTGGGGGGGACAACCTGATCCTGACCCCCCCGACTCCCCTGGGATTTACGCCCTTGAGTACAAGTACCACAAAAGTAAGTGTACTTAGTTGCTTTCCACCACTGTCAACAATCTACTGAAGTTGTGTTTGTGACCACCTATTCACTCCGGTTTATCTGTGACTGAAAAACATGGGCCTTAATCTCATACTGAATTATCTTGATATGTTTTTGAGCAAAACGTGATAATAACATGAGATCAGAGGCTTCCATTTAAGCATCCAGGAATTTGCAAACCTGCATGTTGGAACAGGCCCCTGAGGCCTGTACTACGAATCCAGATCAACATGCCCTGGATTTATTTTAGTTACCCGGCTTCACCTAACCTAACAACCGCGATGAATTACAAATGAGTTTGCGTTTGTAATAATAAAATGTAATAACCTGCTAGACAAACATTGCTGAGCTCTTCAGAGAAATATAGTTTCCCCTGTGAACAATTTAGGTTTTTCAGTATTGATTAATCTGACGATTTTACAGTAAAAAATAAAATGTCAGAAAGTAACGAAAAATGCCAATCACAAGTCAAAAGGATTGCTTCTTTAGTCTGACCAACAGTCCAAAACCTAAAGATATATTTAGTTTACAATAATATATTCATAACAGCGATCGTGAGAGCAAATAAAAAATATAAAAACATAATTTAAACCGATGTGCCCATTGGCAACGCACGGCTCAAGAAGCTAACAAAGATACGTAACTCCCTCCGCTGAAAATCTATATCTTTCATAACAATACCCATCAGGGAATGTTAACGGGGTTGTCAGTCTCTAAATGTTAAATTAACTTTCATGAGCCTCTCTCTCTCTCTCTCTCTCTCTCTCTCTCTCTCTCTCTCTCTCTCCCCGCGCACCGAGCTCCGCCTGATCTTCTAAGAGCTGTGACGCCGTTATCAATCGAGTATTGATTGGTCAGTAGGCGGTGCTTTTACACCAGTTGATCTCTAATCTCCAACATAACCTGCTCCCGACCAAGTTAGGTGTTCAGCATAAATTACCACGGCGATTGAACCCGGTAAGTGATCCACCGTCGTAGTACAGAAAACCCTGGGTTGAACCTGAAGTTACCTCGTTAACGCCAAATCTTGCTTGGTAGTACAGGCCTCAGATTTAGTAGCCTATATTGTCAACTTGTCTAGGGATGTTCACTTTAGGCTGCCTGTGTCTGACAGTGAGACTCCTGTCTACATGCAGGCCAGAGAAACAAAACAATGAGAAGGCAAAAAGGTAGATGGTTGTACATTGTAATTCTCATTTTCTACATTCATGTGAGCCATGATCCAGTGTTATCAGAAAAGATCACTTAATGGAGCTATTAAAAAGCTTTCATCATACTGTGCAGTGCCACACCTTCTCACAAGCAAACGTTCAATTAGCCTATCCTTTGGAAAGCTCGTGCGTAAATGCGTTGTAGACCGACAGGTGTAGCCTCCGCGGCTCAAGCAAGGCGGGGTACCGGTACTACCTGCTTTACCTGTAAACTGACGACAGAGAAGACTTTTGTACAGATACGCTTCCTTCTTCCCTTTGTACCTGAGGACACACTGCAGTGTGTCACACCGTGTGCGAACCTTTAAGTACAGGTTGAATTACTGGCCTGTGAATATTTTTGGACGAGTTATGGATGTATGGGGGTGACAGCGACTCACAGGTAAGTTAGCTATCAACACCATTTTGTGTACAATATGTTGAGTAAACAATATCTCTTTGGTTTACTTAAAATCAAACGTGTTCGGTTTAATTTGAGTTTGAAGATGTGTCTAAGACAACACTGCGATAATTTTTAATAACTCCACCAGATATTCCTTATAGACGTTAAACCTATTTATCATGCGGTTATACGCAATAATCTGAAGCTAACACTGAATGCCTGCTGATTCATCCTCTTCTTGACTTATTCTTAAACTTCTGATTACAGTATTTTTCGATTTTAATTCATACTTCTGTCTTACACACACACTATCATAATCTTGCATATACACCACTATACTCATACACACACTATTATAATCCTTTTATATGTATGTATGAGAGGGTATAGTCGTGTATATGAGAGTATAGTAGTGTGTGTGTGTGTGTGTGTGTGTGTGTGTGAGAGAGAGTTTGCTCTCTTAAAAATAAAAAAAAATAAACATCTGCCTGCCTCTATGGGAATTTAACATAGGGATGTACTTACTTATGCCCCCTGTATTTTAAGGAAGAACATTTATTTATTTACGCTACATTATTCATTCACAAAGAAAATTGGTGTCCGTAAAGATTGGATTTTTCCTCTTTTTTTTTTTAATTAAGGCATTAAGATCACTTTCCAAAAGATGATTTTTGCATTCCTCTTTTTAGTCAACTTTAGCGTGGGTGTCCTAATTTTTTTCACGTGACTGTAGTTGGGTATGTGAAAAAGAAAGTATAGTTAGGTGTGTGTGTGTGTGTGTGTGAGAGAGAGTATAGAAGCGTGTGTAAGAGAGTATAGTTGAAAAGGAAGTTGGTTTGATCAATCAGCAAGTTAACTTCTCACTTCCTCATTGGCTAAAGGGGCCATTTCTATCATTTTACACGGGCTCGCACTCCGGGTTGCGCGCAACAGTGCAGAGGCAATGCAGAACATTTTAGTTGGGAGTGACAACGCTGAAATGAATTAAGACCCCCCAGTACATTTTGAGACTTCAAACAATGTTTTTGTTCCAGAAAATGACTTTATTTTCAATGAAACAGTTATGAACAGAATTCTAGAAACTGTAGACCCACTAGCCTATGACGGTAACCATGGCATTCAATTATTTTTGGGCCTGGTGAGCTCTATCAGTGAGCAAGTTCATTAGTGTCAAGGAAATTTAATAAAAGGCCAGTGACAATTTCTGCTTAACAATGTTGATCATATTAGCTAGCTAGCACTAGTGGAGTTTTCAATGGAAAATGGCTAGCCCGTGTTGTATGTGGGTAACAACTAGCTAGCAGCGCTAAAGTCACGACCATGCTAACATGAATTTGGTGGGACACTGCAGATAGGATGACGTTAATAAAAAAGGGTCCATGGCTATTTTTTAATCAACTTGCCTCTTCCTGGATTTCGACGACGATCAACACCGAAATGCTGTCTTGTCTGGTAATGGGGTCCTCCGTGTTCCATTGAGCTAGCTAGAAGTAGTAGCGCTAGCGCTGGAGCCAGGTCTGACTGGATTTGCAGTTCCACCCCTGAATAATCTCTGCATCTCCGAATCAGAGCTCTGTTGGACTTGATTTAATTGTTGAGACATCATTGACAATAGCTCACCATTTCCTAAAATATTATTTAGAAGACCCACAGCTTCAGTTAGTCTCTCTCTCTCAAATACCGCTTCTTCTTTGTCAACCAATCAGGAGCTGACTAACCAAATTCCCTTCCGTTTCAATCAAACTCTCACACACACACACTACTATTCTCTCTCACATACACTACTATACTCTCTCACATACACTACTATACTCACACACACACATTACTATACTCTCTCACATACACGACTATACCCTCTCATACATACATGTAAAAGGATTATAATAGTGTGTGTGTGTATGAGTATAGTGCTGTATATGCAAGATTATGATAGTGTGTAAAACAGAAGTATGAATTACTTCCTATACAGCCTCTCATAGTTTTCTGCCACACATAGCGTTTTGTATTTAGGCCAAAAACATAAATTTTGGTCTCATCTGACCAGAGCACTTTCCTCCACATGTTTGCTGTGTCCCCCACATGGCTTGTGGCAAACTGCAAACGGAACTTCTTATGGCTTTGTTTCAACAATGGCTTTCTTCTTGCCACTCTTCCATAAAGGCCCGATTTGTGGAGTGCACGTGCAATAGTTGTCCTGTGGACAGATTCTCCCACCTGAGCTGTGGATCTCTGCAGCTCCTCCAGAGTTACCATGGGCCTCTTGGCTGCTTCTCTGATCAATGCTCTCCTTGCCCGGCATGTCAGTTTAGGTAGATGGCCATGTCTTTTTTTTTCTTTTCTTTTTTTTAAGAAAATTTTACTTTAATTTTATCCCTGACCTGTCTGAATAACAGACAGCTGTATTTATACTGAGATTAGATTACACACAGGTGGACTCTATTTACTAATTAGGTGACTTCTGAAGGCAATTGGTTGCACTGGATTTTATTTAGGGGTATCGGAGTAAAGGGGGCTGAATACTTTTGCACGCCACACTTTTCAGTTTTTTTATTTGTAAAAAAATTTTGAAAACCATGTATCATTTTCCTTCCACTTCACAATTATGTGCCGCTTTGTGTTGGTCTATCACGTAAAAATCCCAATGAAATACATTTACATTTGTGGTTGTAACGTGACAAAATGTGGAAAAGTTCAAGGGGTATGAATACTTTTGCAAGCCTTTGTATATCATAATTTTGCTGGTTTAAGAGTGTATTTATGTATGTATTAGAACTTTTAACATTAAAGAAGTTTGACTTTTATATTGTTAAAAAAACAAACATCTTTAAGGTAACAAAAGAAAGTATAATTTTGGAATCGATACCAGAATTCTGGTATATCACCTCCAATACCTAAACATTTCAAAAGATTGCGCAGCCATACTTAAGTGGGCAGATTTGAACCAACAAGCTTGTGCGTAGAATCATTTTGAAAAGGTGTAACAACTCCCTCTCTTTTCTCAGAGTAGCAACATTTTCCATGAACCTACAGCTGCCTTCACTTTCTTCCACAAGAGAGTTCACGGTTTGCTGAGTTTGGATGCCAGCGTTTTTCAACAATGGGGTATCTAGCATCTTTTTCTTTTTTTAAAAGAACAACTTTTTTGTTCAGGCTATTGTGTTACACAGTTTTGCATTTTCTGAATTAAGATTAAGCATTTACTGTTTAATTTGACTGTCTATGGCTTTTTTTTCCTGCAGACATGTTCAGAAGACAAAGAGTGTTTTGAAATGTCTGCTTTACATCCCTTTTACGGTCTGTGCTTTCTACTTTTTATCTCCGTCTTTGAGGTGAGTCTGTATTTAAATGTAAGAGACACCACATACTAGATCAATTCATAAGCCCAAATCCAAACTTCACATTATTCAAATTTGGCTGTAATTTCTGTTTTTGATATCAGATTTTTAATAGGCTACCTTCCTATGGACAAATGCTCTTTGGAAAGTGCAAAGATGCTGTCTCTGGACAACAGTGTGGACGCCAGCCTCGACCTTTGGTAAGACCATTACTACCTAAAGTTTTGGCTGCAGTGCACATAAAGTCATGATGCTGTTTGTTTTCAAAGCAGGAGAACCAAGATTTCACTTTTTATAATATTTCCAAGGAATCTTTCGACGTGTTGAGAAGCCTTTAATCACATCAGTCATAAGCAACAACAAATAAAGCTGTTGGTCTTTGGTATTTCCCCTTTTCTGCTTCTCCGTTTCACAGATTTTGTTTTTATATAGTCAACTGAATATTTTTATGGTTTGAAGTGTCATTTAGGAATAACAAGCAAGTTGATGTCACCTTGGGTGTTAGGACATTTTAAAGGTGCAATATGTAATGCTGACAGCTAGTGTTTAAAATAGTTACTGCAGTACAAATTCAAAATATTGGAGAGAGTCGTCTCCCCCGCCCCCTCCTCCCCAGACTCGAAGTTCACGGAGGTTGCCAGGCTGAGACCGCAGCATACACAACAATGTTGCTAGACGCTTCTCATATAGCCAGACATTACTTCACAGCACAGCGGAGTAGCTAACGTTAGATGCTGGCACACTTTTTCGGCTTAGAATTACGGTAATAACCGGTAAAAACACAACAATCTTGCTGTCTTCTCCACCCGACGGACAGACACACTTCCTCGGCTTAGAATTACGGTGAGAACCGCTAAAAATAACATTACCTTTCCATCCTCTCCACCTGACTGAACACACTTTATTGTCTTAGAATTATGGCAACAATCGCTAAACACACTGCAAACTCACGGTCCTCTCTTCCCAATTTACAGCCCCCCTCTTTTGGCTTAAAATAACTCACCGTTGTCGGCTCCGGCCGCTGAACAGGCTACATGTTGTTAACAGCCATGGCTCGCTTGCCTGGTCCTCCAGTAATGTTAGCTAGCAGTTAACAGGGATAGCATGGTGGCATTAGCCAGGACCAGTCGGGATCACTTTACTGGCTGTGTCTCAATTGTTTTTGCGAGTAACCAACTCGGGTACTCTAGCTATATAACTCAAGGTGAGTACAAAAATTTTGAAATGACATAAAATGCCCATTCCTTGTAGCCATGATAAATTAGCCTGAAGCTAATGCTTACCTGTTCAGGAGGAAATTAGCCAACTCGGCGTCCTTTTGGGCTTTAAGCTGTCTCCATCTTTCAAATACATCTCCAATATTTACCCGGAGTTTGTTACGTTTCTGGTCACGCAACTGTTAGAAACATGCAGTTTTTTTTAGGTCGGGTAGAATTTATCTCCATTGATCCTGTTAGTTTGTTTGATGCTTTCATGGCTGTACTGACGTTACTGCTGTAGTGCGCTGGATTTACATTTTTACAGGTAACGTTATATCTGGCAACTTGGCCTGGCTGTCAAACTGGGCAGTTAATAACAACACACAGGCCAAAACATAAACAGAAATTCCGTCACGGAACGGAAATTTCAAAAGGAGAAAATACTGGCATTAGCATTGTTGCCAGAAAAGATAGTATTTCAACTTAGCATGTTTCCTTAATATCTGATGACGCATTGGGGTCATTTTTGGATTTATTACAGTAAATATATTACATATTGGACCTTTTTAAAGACTAAATGATTAATAAATTAACCTGGAAGATAATCGGCAGGTTAATCGGTAATGAAAATCATTGTTAGTTGCAGCTGTCAAATTTAGATTAACTTAAGGCTGATGTGGTTGATACAGTGTACTGAAAGAAATCAGGTTACCCTTCATAATTTGAAAAACAATATATAATTACAAATATATTATACAAATAAATTTAACTAGTGTAATTATTACAGCATATTACTAGCCATAGAGTGAAATGTACTTAGTCACAGTACTCTGACAAGTAGACGACCGAGAATATACTTACTTGTCTTACTTTAGCCAAAGATTATAAATGTTTTAACTCAAAAGCAAATTTTAAATGGCGAAAAAGGAAATTGTATAATTATATATAATATTGTTTTTTCACTCAAAGTCAACCACCATCAAAACTGTATTTACAGACAATTTTGCACATTTTATATACTACTGACTGAGTCAACAGTACTCAAATAAAGGAAGGCCGAGAATATACGCTTTTTACTGTACTTCAACCGAAGATTATAGATGATTTCACTCACGAGCACATTTTAAATGGAGAACAAGGAAAAAGAATAATCCAATCAGTTAAATTGTTTGGTATTGCATAGCTAGAATTTAGTTGAGGAAAATAAAGCATGTTGACACATGTTGCAGAATTCTTGTAACATATACAGTCAGGTGGCACAATTTAATCAATTTCAATTTTATTTATACGGTCAAATCATAACCGACATTATCTCATGACACTACAGATAGAGTAGGTCTAGACCACACTCTATAATTTACGGAGACCCAATAAATCCCCCAAGAGCAATTTCACTTATTGCAGCGGGGGCAAGGAAAACTTCCAACCCATGTATTAATAAAGATGTGAGATTATCTTATATAAATAAAGCCTACATTTTTGTTGTTGTCACAGACTCAACACTGAGCTCTTCACACCAGCAGCATGGTTACATCCGTTCATTTTGAATGTGAGGTTACAGAAACTGTCGTGCGGAATCGCTTGTCGGTAAAGAAGTGTTTTGAATGAGTGAATTCTAAATTCTAGAGAAATGTGTGTAACAAGTCCTTCTGGCAGAAACTTTTTTTAAATCCATGTATTCATTTTTAATCATCACATTGCTACAAAAACAACCTGTGACCTATTAAGTAAGCTTTTACAGAGTCCTCAAAAGATGACATTTTAATATGTTGGTTTTAAACTTTCAGTCGTCTTGTATTTCAGGTCCAGACCTGATGTGCAAACGTGTACATCTTGGAAAGCTCCCATCATCTGGGAAGGGATGTTTGACCCTGACCTTTACGATCAGATGCACAAGACTAAAGGATCCTCAGTGGCTCTTACAGTGTTTGCCGTGGGCAGGTTTGTTTTCACATCAATACTGGAATACATGTTTGAAAAAAACTGTTGTCACACCTAAAAAAACATCCAGAGGCCTGTACTGCGAATCAGGATCAACATGCCCTGGATTGATTTCAGTTACCCGGCTTCACCTAACCTAACAACCATGGTCCGCATAAGCTGTGTCACGATAGTGGTTATCAACTAATTGAATCAACCAAAGTAGGGCTGAAACGATTCCTCGAATAATTTGATTACAAAAAATCCTCGATGCAAATTGATTTGCCTCGAAGCTTCGTTAAATCAATGTTACCAACGTTGTATTGCTGACGGACGGTGTTTCCACACGGATCATTATTATTGTCGCACACCAGACGCTGCTCAGTCTGCTGGCGAGACATGCCAGAGCGTAAATAGTGCGGGGCTAAGAGAAGAGACAGGCTGGAGAAAACGACAGAAAGTTTGGAATCAGTTCAAATGTAATTAAAACGAGAACTCTGTACAGTGTGTCTACTAAAAAACCGAACTAGCTTATCACAATAATAGCACGACGTCAATGCTTCAGCATCTCAACTGAAAACATTTCTCATCCATTCCATGAAGCGGACCCGACAAAAGTAAATCACGGAGTTGTATGGACGATGAAACTACACCAAACACAACTACCAAAAACAAAGACAAGAAAATATGTAGCAGTGACCACAATTTGCTCTAAAGAGCCGACTTGTTGACTATCCCTTCGGAGAAACAGCTGATTGTTGCGCACCATTTTCTCTCACTCTCTCTCTTCACGGAGAAACAGCTGATCAATGATCTACTAGCATAAGTGTAACAGAGCTGTGTGACATTGTAATTAAATATATAAATACAAATCTTGCTTCGTAGTACCCTTACAAAAGGAAAATATATTTACCAATATATTACTTGAAATATATTGTAATATATTGCAATATATTATTTTCCATTACATATATTATACAATATATTATATATTCATGTAATACATTGCAATATATTGCAAAATATACAAATGATTCCCGCTTTCTATATATATAATGTGTATATAAACATGGTATATGCACATATGGCAATATATGGAATATATTGGCCAATATATCACATGATATTTTCCAATGTACTGCAATATATTTTGGTTTCGTAAGGATACAGGCCTCTGGTCTGCCAACTGCCATTTCATTTAGTGTATTTATGTTTATCTGATTGATTGATTGCACACATTAAAGGACTTTAGTTTCCTCAGGAATTAGAGTCTGCTCATATTACTCACATATTAACATATAAAATATGACATTATTTTTGTCTCCACTTCCACCAAAGGTACCTGGATGCTTACCTTAAGAACTTCCTGAACTCATCAGAGCATCACTTTATGTTGGGTTTGCCCGTAACGTATTATGTGTTTACGGACGTGCCAGAAAAGGTGCCAGACATCAAGCTTCCTCCTCAGCGAAGCATAAAGGTTATCAAAGTAGAGAAGCACTCTAGGTGGCAGGATATCTCTATGATACGAATGAAGACCATATCAGATGTCATAGAGTCGGATATTCGCCACCACTGCACGCACGTCTTCTGCTTTGATGTGGATCAGGTATTTACTGGGAGATTTGGCTCTGAGGCTCTGGGAGATTCTGTGGCTCTGCTTCACGCCCACTACTACCACCTTCCACAGAAGTTGTTTACCTACGATCGAAACCCAAAGTCCAAGGCATATATGCAAACTGGGGATTTCTACTACCACGCTGCCATCTTTGGAGGCTTGTGGAAGAGTGTAAAAGCGTTGACTGAGGCCTGCTATCAGAGTATCATGGAGGATAAACAGAATAATGTGGAGGCTCTGTGGCACGATGAAAGCCATCTCAACAAGTACATGTGGCTTCACAAACCGAGCAAGGTGCTCTCACCAGAGTACTGCTGGGACACCAGTATCGGCTACAGGAGTGACATACGAGTCACACGTCTACTGTGGGCACAAAAACATTATGATACACTTCGCACACCTTAGTGTGTGTTTTAGACTTAAGTGCAAAATCACCTCCTATATTTAATAAATGGCATTCAAAACTATCTGACAAACATTATGCTCTCAGGTTCCCATGCTCCCTGGCTCTTTGTTCTCTCAGGGGATTTATTTGCATACCTGCAAGTGTGGATATCCTTTGCATAGTTGTAGTGCGAGAGAGAGAGAAGACAGTGGCTTCATTTTGTTTCCCAAAGATGTCGTGCAGGATGTAGATGTTTCATATTGTTTAATCTGACGACTTTTTCTTCTTCTGTTAATTCAATTAATTTTCTTTTCTTTTTTTTTACTTTTTGTAAAGCTTGGATAGAAGCCAGTGATTTGAATTGATTGCATTGACAAATCCCTAGAGCTTGATCAATAGTGAAAGTTTTATTTTTTTTAATTTGCATTTTGCACTAGATTTGCAAGTTTGGTTTATTTATGTGTATATATATATATATATTTTATAGTCTGAAATCCCCCCCCCAATCTAAGGATTGTCCCCCCCTAGATATATCATTACAACAATGCTGTGTATTGTAAATAACATAATAATGCATACTTAAAATATCTGTGTAAGTAGTAAAACAATACAAACCCCAAAAAATGCTTTTTAAGTTTAGAAACATTTTGAGCCCCCCTCCGTTGCCTCACAGTGGTTTGGTCCACTGCATGCTGTAGGAGGATCTGCACTAGACTCACAGTCACATCGGGTAGTGATAGGAATGTAGTAAGTAGGCGGTTCAAGGCTATTTTATTCACATTAAATATCGAATGAAGTTTTTCTTTTCTCAAATAGAAATGATGCTGAGTAATTAATGAATTAGTCATGACAAAATGTTCGCTATGTTAGTGTAATATAATGTAGCCTAGCTTGTTTATTAGCTTGTTGGATAGAAATGCATCCACTACAACTAACGTTACCACGGCGATGAGCCTAATGTTATGTGTGTGAACTGATATTAGGGTTAATATTGAAGATCTACAGTTGTGTTTTGCTCAATATGAAGTTAAGTGGCAGATCAGTTAAATATATATCCTCTGTCCAAGAAACCTAATATTTATGTGGAGGAAGCAAGATAATTTCATAATTGTAATATGACCGCGTGGTGACTATGAAACTAACTCATATTTAGACATCTGACGTTAAAGATTTGTGTTGTTGTTGCTCAGATAAAATGACAGAGAAATGAAAAACAGGCATAAGATCCTTTTTCAGTAGGCTTACACCAAAACGCCAAGTAAGTAGGCTACATTAAGTCCTCATATCAAGACAATTTGGTAACATCTTTATAAGAATGGGTGCTTATGGAAATAATAACGTCACTATGTCACTGGCAAAGGAGACAGAAAGAACTGAGGGACAGGGAGACCAGGGACAGTCAGGTGTAGAGTCTCAGGTAAGTGTGTTGAGCTTAGTTCATATTTTTGGAGTTGTGTGGTCGTCAGGGTGAGCAGATGAGCTATACCAGTGGCTCACTAATTTACATTATGATCAGCTAATTTAACAAGTGTACAAAGCATTGTATTTCTTTTATATGGGGACACTTTTTGAAAATAAGTCATTATGTTTTAAGGTATTTTTGTAGCTTTATTAAAAATAAATACATGGTTTTAAAGAAGAATATTTTGGTCAATTTAGTCAGCTTTTTCATTGAATCAAGAGAAACGCTGAAAAGAAGGATAATGGTACAGTCTCCATGCTACACTAATGATAGTATTAAGGCTTTCCTCTGTGTACACATGTCCTCTACGAGTATAATTGGCTGTATTATTTGTGTCCCCTTCAAAAATTGCTCTTCCGAAATTTTATGTTTATTCCGCAGCTTGGGTCTATTATACATTTTACTCAATGTTTTGATATTGTGCACGCATGATAGTTTGAAATGGAGGTAACGTGTGAAGCTATCACTGAGAAGTAGCTGAAACATCCAACCGATTTACCTGTGAGCACTATTCAAGAAATTGGTTGGAAATCTATTGAGATTTAGCAACTGTCTATTCAGATGTCTTAGTGTGTTAAACAGACCAAGAGGCCAACTGGTCAAATGACTGATCTTAGTCTAAATGCCAACAATATATTTACATATTTTATTTAAAGCTGCAGAGCTGTGGCTCCCAAGGCCATTTTAGAATGAACAGTTGCTACAGTATACTATATACCGTTATTTCACACTCACAACTGGCCCCAGGATGCAGTGCAAACAGCTTGTCTTCGTATGAGCAAAAGTACAAATGAGGGTTGATAAAACCACTAGAGGAAACTGACAGTTGTGTGTGGGCTGTTTTCAGTGTTTCCCACAGATCAGAAAGCAATTTGTGTTGGCGCGAGACGGTGGGGGGTCGGTTAATGACATATTTGATTCACAGCTGCTACATACAGTATATATAGCAATCGCTTGTTTGCTAAGAGTCGGGTCGGGACTCCAACATTAACACACTGACAAAATATTTTTTACAGCACTTTTTAATGCGTGATTGTGTAAAGGTGTTCACGAGATACCAACCTTTTGTGAACTTGTGAATTTCGCCAGCCGTCTTCTCTCGTTTTCATGGAGACAGACATTGTGTGCACGGAGGGGAGAGGCTGTGTGTGTGTGTGTGTGTGTGTGTGTGTGGCCTATGTGAGAGACGGAGGAGAGCAGGGAAAGGAAATGCAACTGAACGAATGTGTTAGTTTATGTGTTGGAACCACTGTTTCAAGTACCCCTGGGGAAGTTCAAGTGAGTCACTTTTTAAGTGAAACCTCATTTTAAGACTTTCAAGTTACAAGTCTGGATTTTAAACAGTTAAAAGATGAGATCTGGAAATGTCCAGATTGTTGTGCTCAGGATTAAAAAAAAATGTAATTGTAAGGGAAGAGAGAGGGGGGAAAAAAAGTTTAACAATTTAAAAATAAAATTATTTCTGTACAGTACACGTTGCAGACAGACAGAAGCTCTCAGGAACATGTACTTTATGAGCTGTTGAGGGCGGCCGGGGGAGTCAAGTGGTCTGAGCGTCCCGGAGCAGATGTAAGATTCAGGTAGGCCATCTCTGCTGATCGGGACAGAGGCCCAGAGATGAAACAGTGAGGGTAGTAGGTCACGGCTGTCTGCTTGCTCTGAGTACTGTCCAATAAGTCCTGAATTTCAGACGGCTCAAGCATCATCACACTAGGGACGGAATCAAAGTTCATTTAGTGGTGTTTTATTTAGCAAGGAAATATGTTTTGCTCAAATTCCAAATTGGGATCAGGCTTACCTTGAAGTCTGCACAGGGAGGGATTTAAAAACCTGCATAAGATTTGATGTTTTCTTCCGTTCCTAATAAAATAAAACACAAAATGTCAGATTGGTAAAAAATGAATTGGTCTTTCTTTATTCGACTGTATTTGGCAAAGGTGGAATGCGTGGCTCAGCAACGTTGGTCGATCAGTATTGGTCAGTCAAACACTTTGCTCTATAATCCAATATCTCAATCATTAGATGGATTGCCATGACATTTTAGCACGTTATCATGCTAACCTCCTGAATGTGAGTGTGTTATAACATGCTAATGCTAACATTAGTATACAGCTATGCCATTAGCTAATTACAGTTGCAATTAGTTACAGTTGAGCCAAGTTCTCCTGAGGCTGAAAAAGTACAGCTGAGCCTGAAAGGAAAATTAGCAATGTCTGACGGGGTTCCTCTGATGCCACTCTCAGGCCAAACTTTACATTTTTTACCCAACTTGTCAAAAGGGTCTAATAGCCAAGTTGCCTCTCCATTTTGGCTATGCTAGCAGCATGGCTCTAGGACTGGCAGAATGGCAATTTTGGTTGGTTGGTCCACCTCTTTGATCCAAACTGAAATATCTCAACAACTAACAGTGCTGGATGGATATTTTGTACAGACATTCCTCTTGACTTTGGTGATCCTCTGACTTTTCATCTAGTGCCATCAGCAGGTTGCCATTTGTGGGTTTTTTGTGAAATGTCACAACAACTGTTGGATGAATTTCCACTGAATTGCTTCACATAATTACTTTGATGATTTCTTAACGTTTCATTTGGTCAAAATGTTTCCAATACTTTGGTTGTGTGTGGACTCTTAAGTCTTGTCAATCCATGCAAAAATGTAGTTTTCTGGTGTCTGTGAAGCATTACAGTCTCACTACATAGTTGCTGGCATGGCTACAGACTTATAGCCGTGTCCCTAGTTAGGGAGGCAGTTGATCTAAAGTAGCTTTACAATGGTCAAACTACAACAGCAGAGACTCCAGCATATAAAGATCAAGAAGACTTAACTGTTCCCGGTACCTCAGGAAACTGGAATGACTGCATGTTTTGCAGGGCGCGTTCCAGGACAGCTAGCTGTTTGGACATGTTAAGTATTTTGTTTCCTAGTTTCTTGTTTTCCATCTCTAGAAAATCCACCCTTGAGAGCAAAACAAACATGTCTTCTTTGTCAAACAACACACATTAGTTAAATGTGCAGTAATCATGTAGGACTCAATGTGTTTCATCAAGCAGTTAAGCATTGATTGTGTAAGTTAAGCACCTGCATTGGGACAAAGAAGCTGTAAGATTACTGTCTTTCTTGTTGTGCTCCTCCTCATTTAGCTGTTGTAGCAGCCTTCTCCTCTCAACAAGTAGTTTCTCATTTTCCGCAGTAATGCTTATGGTAAGCTCTTTTTCCTGGAAAAGAAAAACTATTTGAATTCCTTCAATTCATCATCCAATTACACATAATCTCATTAATTAAAAAAATATGTAATAATACAGGAATTACACCATGACTCGGCATCTCCTGTGAATTTATTACCACAGTTTAACATTAACCTGTTACAGTGGTCACTTAGTCAATATATTACCATACTGAAGCTACAGAAGGGAGATAAAAAAAACTGTAATCCTTTTTTCCAGAGCAAACATTTTATATTAACACAGGTGGGAATAAATATTGATATTAAACTCCGTCATGTGTATGTGTGTGTATACAAAAATGTATTAAATATAAAACAAATTGATGATATAGAATTTTAAACAAGAATGACATTCAGTTGCCCCACCTCAAACATATTGGGTTTCTTTTGTGTAAAGTAGGACAAAGCTGCAGATGTACCTTTGCTACTGAATGGGAACAAAAGGACAGTTCTCGCTCTAGAGTTTTTATCTTCTTGTCACGCCATGTGGTTTCACCATTACATTTCTGTTTGGCTCGACACAGTTTTGCCTTGTGCTTTTCTTTCATTTCATGGTATTTACTGTAAAGGAGATGGAACAAAATAACACATTACTTTGGTGTTTGTTCATACATAGAAATCTTATTGGCTAAAATAAAAAAAAATTACAAGATTTATATTGTGTTTTTTAGTTTTCTGGAATTTTGAAGCTTTTTAGCTGACGCCATAACCTTTGGGCCTGTTACCTCCGCTCTTTGTCAAGGCATTTAAGGGTTTCACAGATCTCCTTCTTGAGTGTTTCGCACTCCTCTTGGGTTGTCAACAGAGTTTTCACTGCCTCTTGGCAATGACGACACTCCTGTGAGTTCAAAGTACAGATATCAGCAGAGACAGGAAGTAACAGTTACACAATGCATGCAGTAAGTTATGCTCACGCTGGCACATTCAGATTATTGTACAGCTTAACATGTGGGTGGCAACAGTTGTAGCTGACAGTTGTACAATAAATGCAAGTTGTTAAATGTAACCAAACCTAGTCCTGATAAATTACCAATTACAGTATATTGAAATACATAAGAAATTACCTTACGCAGTGTGTTTTCCTTGTTCTGCAGCAGCTGTAGTTGTGTCTGTAGCTCTTTGTCGTCTTTCAGATGACAGTGAGTGTTTTCACAGTGCTGCAAATCTGCCTCTTTTTGCTTCCACAGCCTTCAAACACACACACACAGAAACCTTCACTAACCTATGTGTTATTGCAACATTGAGAGTTGGAATGCACATAAAGTAGCTGCTGGATGTTGTATAGAGGTAGAATATCCTACTTTTGATCCTGAAGATTGTTTTCTTTGCTGCAGGTGGTAGCTATAGGCTTATCCAGGTCATTATGGGAGGTATCCAGCTGCTGCTTAAGGGAAAGTATCTGAAAGGATAAGAAAAGGTTTTGACATTGTGTAATAAGAAACAAAGACCTTTGTAGTCTGTTCATGAATTTGTCTTTAACATAATCTGAATCCTCTGATTTTCCGTTTTGGGCGTGTCCAAATCCACTTTAGGTAGTTTGACGGTGGAAAAAAGGGTCCATGTGCCGGGCGCATGGTTCAAAAGGGTTGTAGTGTCTTCTGTGTCATCTACCATTCCCTTTAAAAAGCCAGGCGCATTTGTACCTTGGCGCATTGCGGATTTGCACCATATTTTTATTTGTAATCTTTTGCATGTTTGTTTGCTGCTGCACTTCCCTGTGTGTATGTAACAAGCATAGTGTGCGCGTCAATGGCGCGATCACTTCCCACTGCCTCAAGATAGCAATACGCCAAGAATTCGCCTGAACACACCTCCCTTGAAGACCAGCACTCCCATGGCCGCAAAGATGGGTGAAGGTCATTGACATATATATATAATGGACCAACAGATCCCGTTGCTCTGGACAGAGACCAGTGAAGGTCATTAGAAGCACTTTTCCGGTGATGGCTGAGCGTTACTACGCAGCCTCCAACTGAGAGACGACGTAAATGTGCCGTGAGCAACGTGTCTGAAAGTTGGAAGTCTTCTGGTAGCTGTGCCAAGAGAAATCTCAATCATTCCCAATCTTGCAGAGACCGAGAGCGTAGGTATATGTATATGTGTATAAGGAGATAACATAGACACAGGCTAATTATTGCTAACTAAAATGCTAGTTAACATTAGTAATTACACTTAAACAGCTAATGTGAGACGAAACTGCCTGCGCGCTTCTCCTGTACTATACGGTAATTCCTCTACTATGCGACAGTAAGTCGCGTGGTTATGACACAATCGTTATCCTATTTTTACAAAAACGTCTGCTACGGAGCCATAACGTGAGGTACAAGGTAATGGAGCCTTTTATACATTATTGTGTTTCTTTAGAAATAAACAATGGACAAATAGAGTCTTTAAACGCTTCAGATGTAAAGTTATTCACTGCTAAAGTGGCGCCAAAATGAATGGCAGTCAATAGAATGCTAACGGGAGGTGATGGCTTATTAGCATCAAAATGGCGCCATAGGAGGTTCGCGGTCCGAGGAGAAGCTTACCCCCTTGGTGACAGTGCATTTGGTATTTAAACAATGTGGGCAATGGATGGTCTTACAATAGTAAAGACACTTGCATCGGTCTTGGCAACACCCTGTGCCGGGTGCAAGATAGGGCCCTGACCAAGGGTGCATTTGTGTGATGATAGACCTCTTCAAATTAAAGCACAGGACTCAGTCGTGGAATTATATTTATATATATATATATATATATATATATATATATATATAGCTTGTTTTATGATTCATGAGGAGTATACCGTTTTATTGTATTAATAAATGACACTTTTTTGAAATATTTAATGTGTCAGCGCTCACTGATTCTTGCTTACTCCTTACATGGCATTAGTAGTTTTAAGGAGTAAGAGTTGGTATACATATTCAGGGTAGCGCAAGGACGGGTGGTATTTGTGATCTTATGTGGTGGGCCGGTCTGGTCCAAAATGCCATGGCCGAGTTTTGGTCCCAGTCCTGGCCCTGACTGTTTCAGAGTCAGATGTAATTAATCAACTAGCTCTACAATGCAGTAACTTTTTTCTGTATCTATACCTGTGGCAGGACACTTGAGAGAAAAGAAACACTATACAAAAACACATAAAATACAAATAAAATCAAATACAATTATGTGTCTCAGAACACGGCCGACACTTATAATACACATTTCATTTTGAAATATTTATATATAAGTTTTTCCACAGAGCACTGTCACCCAATGGTTATCTACACTAGACATAGATGTGTCAGCTGCTGGCTGAGCAAACAGGAAATCCATTTGGGAAACCGCAGGGTCGATTTCATCTGTGTGTCTACACGATACACACCATACACAACAGACGCTGCACTAAAACAAATGTAAGTCCCAACTATAACTATCAGTGTATAACACTATCAGTTCATTGCTTTATTAAGTAAGTAAGTAAAGTTTATTTGTATAGCACCTTTCACAGATAAAAATCGCAAAGTGCTTCACAATAAAATATAATACAATACGACAAATTAAAATACAAGAACATTTAAATACAAATAGAAAACAAAACGATAGTTACGTTATTGTAACTCCAGATTCTATGAGTATAGGCGCAGCCCTCTAAGGGCTGTCACTATTGGGTTTATCCCTTCGCGCATGCGCAGTTGTTGCGACCTAGAAGTATTATTTTATAATTTCATAATTTCCTAGAATAGGGATATGCTTCGAATTCTTTAGGGAAATCACTGTAATTTCATTGTAATTTCATTTGATAAATATTCTGGATATTATTTTGATTTAGGTTACTGAAAGGTGAAAGTTCAGTTATGATGATGTCATAAGCCAGGGCAGCAGCCTAGTAGAGAGCTGAGCCGAGTGAAGTGAACGTAGGCTATGTCGCTGATATTAGAAGATGTTGTGTTGCGTAGCGGGAAACTGGAGCATTCAGCTTCCCGGGCTGGGAAAACGCCTCCTCCACAAATGGCCGAAGCTCGGAGAAGCACGGCCACAGTGGAGTTCGTTTGGACGGCAGCTCCTGGACATACATATCCCCACTCAGGAGGCCGCAAGCAGGGGCTGGAAGTTCAGCCGACATTGCTATGCCTCTAAGGTCCGCTGCCTTCTTGATGATTTCTGGCAGGTCCAAAAAGAGAGCCTTAGCGGTGGAGAGTGGAGCCGCTTGTGGCAGAGGGGAAGACCGCCAAGGCGATGCCCCTGGCTGTTCCAGAGACGGGGAGAGCCGTAGAGGGAGGGCTTCGTCACCCGCCTCTATTTTAAACGTGTCTGTATTAACACAACTGATTCAGATTAACAATCAGCCCAGTTTGAGTTTAGGACAGTCATGTTATTGAGTCAACACTTGCCGGAAATGTGTTTTACACCATGCAGAACTTGCACACACACCTAAAAGTATGATTTACCTCCACTTTTAATGTGGGCCCACAGTCTGAAATAAGAGACTGAAATATCTGCCTTTGTGGGCACAAATTAGGCCAATATAAGGTGTTTGTTCCATCCCCACACCTAATTTATAATCTGTAACAATTTACCAACTCAAAGCATCAATGAGAGTGAAGTGTGTGGTTCCTACCAGTACTATAAATGTAAGCTTATTCTGTTACTGAAAGTCAAAAGTCTCTACTGCAAAAACTGTGGAAAATAAAAGAAATCTTGAATGTGGTGTTATCTCACCATAATGTGTACCAATGAAATACCTTATTCCAGCAGGTATCTTACTGTTTGCTGCAGCGAGCTTTTCTCAGCATCCAGGGTGCGTACCCTGCTCCTCAAGGCTCTGATCTCAAGGTCCAGACGATCGTTCAGCTCTTTGGCCTTTCGCAGTTCCACCATGTCTTTAGAAATGAAGTCAGATAATGCACTCATTGGATTATAAATAATACATGTTAAAGGATTTCACACATTCTTGATTATGAAATGCTGGTCGATAGTGTTTTTTTTTTACATGTTACATACTGAAAAACACTGATAATTTAAGTTTTTCAATTTTTATTTAATTTAACAAAATGTGAGTATCAGATCTTACGGTGGCCGAGACGGTTCAACACAAATGCAAAAGCTACAACTCAAATCCAAAGGCTACAAGACAAATCCAAAAGCCACAACACGAATGCAAAAGCTACAACGGAGGGTTTTTTTTTATAGCCACAACGGAAGTGACCATCCATGTAAGCTGAGAAAATAAAGACCATTTCCAAATCTGCATGCACAGTTTATAAACTGCCCTCTGTTTTGTAAACTGTGTCCACTGAGTTGTAAACATTTGTTTTCTACACAGCAGAGAATGTGGACCATTCTACTTACCTAGCAGAATCCTCCCCAGGAATTTAAGCTTTTATTTTTCTAATTTTGACAGTGTTGTGGATTGTGTTGTAGCTTTTATATTTGTGTTGTAGCTTTGTGTTGTAGCTTTTGTATTTGTGTTGTAGCCTTTGTATTTGTGTTGTCTTTTGAATTTTTGTTGTCTTTTGTATTTGTGTTGTGTTTTTAGTATATGTGTTGTGTCTTTTGTATTTGTGTTGTGTGTTGTGTTTTTTGTATTTGTGTTGTGTCTTTTGCATTTGTGTTGTAGCTTTTGCATTTGTGTTGTGTCTTTATTTGTGTTGTAGCATTTGTATTTGTGTTAAACCGTCTCGGCCAACGTAAGATTGAGGGCAGCAAGGTGGCTCAGTCAGGTGGGCATTTCTTTGTGGAGATTGCACATTCACCTCCTGTTCGTGTGAGTTTCCTCCCACCATCTAAAAGCATACAACTCTGTGTAGATTCATGACTAAAACAGTATTTACGACATAAATATGCATACGTATTCTTTTGGTCAGATTTGTAAAGCCGCATGTCACCTGATTCTGTTTTATAAATCTCAATCATTCGGGCGCACAAGCCTCATTTCCACTCCCACAGGTAGCTATGAATGGACGTATAAACACCCTTAAACATCCATTTGCATATCGACAGTTGTGCCACACTCATTAGACATGTCAATGAAAAATACAAAAAAAGAAAGTGTAATTTCCCTGACTGTGTCCCATTGGTGAGGTTCTCCAACGGTGCCAGAGCAGCTGTCATTACTCACAGCTGTGGCTATTCGTAATGCATATTTTTTCTGCAAACCATCATCGCGGTAATTTCTCAATCATCATTAATATTAAACTTCAGAAGGATGATCAATGATTCATTCATAGTGCTCAAGTTGAAACTGACTTCACAATTCAGGATGACATTAAACTATCATTAACAGGGAGATGATGGCTCAAATGTAAATAAAAAGAATTATGAAATTCATCACTCATACATTTTTTTACATTTTAACAGAACGCTGTGTAGAGTAGTACAAAAATAATAACACAATCAGTGAAATTGGGAAAAAACCTAAAAACAAGATTATCCGTCTCTTTAAATTTGTATACAATCTTCTCCTCATCATATCAACCCCAGCTATCTCAGCTAAACCCGTGTCCTATGCCTGGTCTAAAGTATGCGTGACGACGCGCAAATCTTCTCATCGCTAAATCTTCCTTTATATATATTTATCTTCCTTTGTGTGGCGAACGCATTGTTTATACATCTGGCCCCTGCAGGTTATGTCAAATGGAATGTAAATTGTATTAAGGTACGAATATGAATGTTTTTTGTTTAAATATAGACTGGTGACCAGGGTGTTCCTTGCCTCTCACCCAGTGCATAATTTCCAGCCTGTGTGAACAGGGTAAGCAGGTGTGCAAGCAACATATCTTGTCTCTTTTTTGACACCCAATATAAACTCAACAACATATTCTTTGGAAACAGACTCACCATATTTCTTCAGTTTTTGTACTTCCAGTCTGAACTGCTCCACCTCCTGTTGTGCTGCCTGCAGTTCAGGCTCTAAAATACACAAGCATTACGAATAAAAATAAAGTTGCTGGCATAGTTTCCTCTTCAATTTAGAGCAGTGAAAGTTGGTGGTAACTTCAGTTTATGTTCAGAGTCTGTTTGGATATTGTATGATGGTAAAATAACTTCTGAATGCTAGTAGTATACAATATTTATTATTTATTAAGGACTCTGCTGAAAGTGTGTGATGTTTTCTTATCTAGCAGTGATGTCAACCTAGATTTAATGAAATAGGATTTCCTGAAAAATAAAGGCAATGTTGACATAGTGGTGATAGTGTACTGTGTTATCACCATGAGAAATCGCTTTGAGAATGACACAGTTTGCTTGTAAGTAGCTAATTGATATCTCTCACCATAAGCTCTTTGAGTCAAATGAGCAGACTCCAGCTCATCAGTCAAACGCCGGATCTCATTGTGGGCCATGGCCAGCCGACGGGAGCCCTCCTCCAGGTCCCGCTCCAGACGGGAACATTCCCTCTCCATGCTGCTTGCCTGGCCAGCCAAATGCCTGGCCTCAGCCTAAAGAGAAAGGGAAAGAGCAAACTGACCAAATGACCAAAATTGAATTTGATAACCCTATTTTGAAGAGAACCCCAATGCATACAAACAAGAAATGTTCATAAATACATGCAAGAGACCTTCAGAAGTGCACTGGATCAAGATGCATCAGTAGTGTAGTATCTTGAATTTCTCCTGACATGCAAAGTTCCCTAGCTTGAGCTGGTAACAACGCTTAATAACACTGGAACAAAAAAATAAGTTGTTAATGTTTATGTGAATACTGCTAAAACGGACGTTTTGAAACATGCAAAAAGATCCTCATATTCAAGCGTGCACTTTAGGATACACAAAAAAGAAGTCAGCGTGGCTGATAGTTCCTGACTTTGCAACTGACCTAAGTGCTGTACTTAGTGTTTTGTTAGTATGGGATACAGGAACATTACTCTAGATAAAATGACATACAGGAATAAAAGTATTTTTGCTCTGTGAAGCTTTGTGGAGTCCAAAGAGTCTCTTCCATGGGCTCTGGCTGTGACGTGGTGCCCCCTTGTGGGAAGATTGTGGAATAACATTAGATACATATAATAATAGAATAAGTTCTTTGCCCACAGAGAAATGTATCTGTACAGCATGCCCTTTTAACATTGAAACAACATCTTGAAGGTTCTTCCTCTAACCTGGTGTGCACTGGTGTTCAGTGCCTGGGCTTCAGAACCCAGCGGGCTGGCTGTGTTTCCGTCACCCGTCAGATTGTTAGGATCCTCACTCATCTCAAGAAAGGAGGCTCTCTCCACCAGGAGATAGGCCACCTGCTCACTGGGGCTGCTGTGAATCAACTCTGTGAGACCCTGCTGGTGCAGCATCTTAGCCACCTCGCTTATCTGGGTATCTATCACAACAGAGAATGATGACAGAGTAGGATTTCTAATGCTTTAAAATCTGAATATCTGTGGACTGGGGGTGTCTGGGGTCTTGTCTTGTCTGGGATCTTGTGTCAAGAAGGCAGTTTAAGTCAGCTTTGCCAACATGTCTTGTGTTCTTCAAGGATGAAGACTAAAACTGATTGGTCTGCCTTAGTCCTGTTTTGTCCATTCTGCTTTTCTGCCACATTCCCACTTCCCCAGGCCCCTGTACTGTCATTCCCCATCCATCCACCTGACTTTCCCACCTGTCCCAGCCACCTGACTCTCTCATTCACCTGTTTCCACTTTCCCTCCTCAGCCCTGCAATATATAACCAGCCCATTTCCACTCATTCTCCGCCAGATTGTCAATGTTGTGACTTGCTGTTGCTTTCCAGCCCCTTACCCTGCAACACGTTTCCTGTTACCTGGAACCTGACTCTGTATATGTGCCTGTCTGTCTGCAACCTTTTACGTTGCCCCATTCCCATTACCCGTGGTTATTTCTGTTCAGACTTTCTACCCATGCCAGTAAGCTTATATACATTCATTTCATCAATAAATCCCTGACCTGTCCCTGTCTGCCATATTGTCTGCATTTGCCTATTCCTTGTTGCCTCTTCCTCACCCGCTGTGACAGTTGGTTTGGTAAATGTAGCCTACATCCAGTTAACCACTCCACCGCCATTAAAGAGTCGCTTCCCTGGGCTTTTCTATGGAGCCATCCGGGACACAGTGGATGAGAGAGTCCCGGTGGGGCTAACTTTAAGAATGACATGTCTTAGAAAATTATCCATCAAGATAGGACAGCTGTGGCCGGGTTAGCTCAGTTGGTAGAGCAGGCGCACACATATAGAGGTTTACTCCTTGACGCAGCGGCCACGGGTTCGACTTCAACCTGCAGCCCTTTGCTGCATGTCATTCCCCCTCTCTCTCCCCCTTTCATGTCTTCATCTCTCCTGTGGAAATAAAGGCCTAAAAATGTCCCAAAAAATAATCTTAAAAAAAAAAAAAAAATAGATAGGACAGCTAACATGGCTTGTTGAAGAAAAACTTGTGAATGATAACGTAAAAACTAGTGCTGTCAAACGATTAAAATATTTAATTGCATTAATGTCATAGTTAACTCGCAATTAATCGCACATTTTTATCTATTCTAAATCCTTGATTTATTTTTGGCCAATTATCTTTTCTCATTTTAATGCATGCAACATGGAAAAGTGGATCGGCTTGCTCTGTGCAAATGTTTTTTTAAGTTTGTCCTTAGTTGTGGTATACATGTGCCTGTGGCTGTCCGAGGTTTCTTCCTAAAAGGGAGTTTTTCCTTGCCACTGTCGCACTTACGCATTCATGCGTGCTCTTGGGGGAATCACTGGAATTGTTGGGTCCTTGTAAATTATAGAGTGTGGTCTAAACCTACTCTATCTGTAAAGTGTCCTGAGATAATTCCTGTTATGATTTGACACTATAAATAAAATTGAATTGAATTGAATTGCTTCTGTCTGAAGGATAGACTGTTAATATTAATATACAGTCTATGGTCTGAAGTCATCCATTGTCGCCTGGCTTTGACGAGGGGGCGGAGAATCCGCATCAGCTGTGTGCTTGGCCATCAAGTGGTATTTCAGACTGGACGTGCTGCGATGATAGCTCAGTTCACAACGACAAAACACTCAGATCACTTTGGTCTTGTCAATGGAACCATTTGGCAACTTTTTAAAAGTAAACTTTCCATTTACAATCTTATTGGCATCCATTTTGGCATCTCACGCTCGCCATCGACTCAAAACCTAACGTTAGCCTACTACTCTGTGGCCGGCTCGCAAGCCCAAACAAGTGTGTGCAGCGTGCCTGTTGTTTTGTTTCCGGTCCAGCTAGATCCGGTGTGGTGGTGTTGTTTTTCTAACGTTACTAGTTGTTGCAACAGCATGTGAAAAAAACTACAAAGGTTGCTAGGCCAAAAAGAACGTTCTTTTTGGTTATTAACGGCGTAAATTTTTTTATCGTGAGATTAACGTTAATCTTGCGATAAAAAGATTGACGCCGTTAATAATGCGTTTAACTGACAGCACTAGTAAAAACTGATAAGTTGAAAGCCTTCAGTGTATAAGACAAAAATGCCTGCAATATATTCTTAAAATATGTAATCTATTGGGGGGAAAAAAAACATACAACAGTTTTAAAAGACTTTGTCATAGTGCAGATAAAGATCCAGAAGTTTGAATTTTGTCACTACGTCTCATGCAGGTAAAAATGTCCAACCTTGAAGGGATATTAGGCGTCGCAGCTGCTCCTTGAGCTGATCGTTTTCGCCTTGTATCTCCTGAGCCAAAACATCTTTGTGCTCTGTAAAGATTCGGATCTGCTCCAAGGACTTGCGTACCTTACAGACAGAAAGTGGACACAAACCTTCATTTATTTTTGCTCTTCATGACAATTTCTAGTGTCACTGGTAAATCAACACCGATAACGTACCTCTGCCATCTCTGCTAAGTGTTGTGAGCGCTGGGTGTCCAGTTCCCATGTCACACTGCTCAGACAACTTCTTGTGCGCTGGAGGGCACTCCATAGCAAATGCAGCTTAGCCTCCTTAGGGGAGTCAAGAGTGAGTCCCTCCTCACTGAACCATGTGGCAATCTGCTCCGGCTCCTCCTAGAGATGGTATGGGTGATTGTATGTGAACATGATCACAGACAAACCACCTTATCTCATACTTACAAAGGGCTTACTGTCTTGCATTGTTGGAGGAGAAACTGAATTACATCTTTCTAATTAGAGCTGGGCAATATATCGATATTATATCGATATCGTAATATGACACTAGATATCGTCTTAGATTTTGGATATCGTAATATGGCATAAGTGTTGTCTTTTCCTGTTTTTAAAGGCTACATTACAGTAAAGTTATTTCATTTTCTGAACTTACCGGACTGTTGTAACTGTTTTATTATTTGCCTTTACCCACTTAGTCATTATATCCAAATTACTGATGATTATTTATCTAAAATCTCATTGTGTAAATATTTTGTGAAAAGCACCAATAGTCAACACTACAGTATCGTTGCAGTATCGATATCGAGGTATTTGGTCAAAAATATTGTGATATTTGATTTTCTCCATATCGCCCAGCCCTATTTCCAATTAGTCTCTAATGTGAACGTTATGTAATTTTACTGTGTGAATAGGATAGCATTATTAAAATATGTATTTTTTTTATCTCACCCTGCCACTTCAGTTCACTTCCTGTAAGGGAAACTGATGATGCTAAAATATTAAAATACATTAACAACTTTTTAGGATAAGATTAGGTGATTATCAACCTTGTGTTTTTTTTCCTGCTTACATGTTACATGTCAAGATGTCAAAACAATCCTTATGAATGATAAGTATCTAACTCTGAACTAGAGTGAGATAACCGACACTCCTCTTAGCTGTGACTAAAGTTGTTAGCACATTTTGGGGAACAGCTGTTTCTCTCAGTGGAGACAGCTGGCATTGCCAATGTGTTTCAGTTGAACAGCCTATAACAGCTAACTGACCACACTTTATCCTGTGTATTAACGTTCACCCCTTAAAAGTCATTAGAATCAAATGCTCTGCAGCCACACTTGCTGAAACCCATAGCACTTTGTTTTACATTCTAGTGAAGATCCCAGAGTCAAAAGATGCAAACTATCAGGATGAATACCAGTAGGAAAATGTATTGCAAGACATCTACAACGTTTCCATTTGATGAAATGGCGCAGCCATAAAAAAAAAAAAAAAAACATCATAGCTTTTCGAGATCAAGCGGATGATACTGTTGTGTGATAGTGTTAACTTGACTAAGGCGACGCTTTCAACCCTTAAATTACATGGGAAAAAGGGTAACAACTGTATGTTGAGGGGTTAATGTAATTTAATCACCAGCTTGCAGAGATACATTCATCAACTGTTTGACGGTCTAAAGTTTTAGCTAGCTAAAGTTGAGGTTAGATAGCGACTAAGTTTAACGAAGAAAAAGTAGAATGTGTTCGGTACCTCTGTTTGCTCCATTTGTCCTACGGTGGGAAATAACTTTAGACCGTAGTTTATCAATCACATCACATTACAGCTTGACATTTTTGTCGTTTTTTCAAAAAGTCCGAGATCGAATCCGAACACTGAAAATCCACTCACACTGGCATCGATACAGAACTCAGCCTCGCGTTCTAGAACACCGCGACGTAAACATTCGAGTCCGTCTACCCGTTGTCGTTAACGTTAACGATACGCACTCACTCAACTCCCTACAAACTTTGAGACAGTATAACTACTCGAGACTTTCACGTCAATACCAGCGAAAACGTGATAAGGATTGAAGCAGAACCAACAATAAAGTATAATTGTCTGTGGTTGGAAGTGGTGGTGCGAGGTTCTGTCACTTGTTGTAAAAACTCACGGCTCATACGCGCACAAGGATTGTGGGCTGTCCGTGGGTCCTTGAAGGAGTCTTGTGGGACCGTTAACAGTGTGAATAGTTTAGATTTACTGGTAAACATTAGTAAAAAAACGAACTTGGTGTAAGAATCCATTTCACATAATCTTTGGCTTAATCTAGACTAAAAGTATGCGATACCTCTATTACTGGCAGTGGTGGAATGTAACTAATTGCTTTTACATAAGTCCTATTTTTAATTTGAGGTAGGCTACTTAGTTGTTATGCATGCATTGTTGTATTAAACTATAAAACTGAGGTGTATCCCACCTCTGCCTATATTACACTCATAGTGGCCATTTTTTTACCCCTGCAGAGTTCTTTACTTTTAATACAAGTACATTTTGCTAATAAACTTATTCTGGTACAAACTCTAAATACAATTATGAACCTGACAATGAGCATAATATGAGCACTTTAAGTAAAGAATCTGAATACTTTGTCTATCACTGCTTATTGGTTAATTAAAGAAATATTACTCATAATTTGTTTACAGGCATCCATTGTTGCTGCAGCTGCCAGTAATGTGTTTACAAGTGTGTCTTCATTATATACATGACAACTAGAGCCCGGACGATAAAGGATTTTTAAGGCCGATATCGATACAAATATTTGGTGATTGAAAAATCTGATATTCCGATATATCAGCTGATATATGTTTTTTTTTTTTTTAAATCCAGAAACGCGTAACAAAACATAAACAAATGTATAAAAATACAAACTTAAGATATGAAACTTAAAGTCCTTTGAATAAAAACACAATAACAAAAAAAATAAAATCAAAGAGTGTTGCCAACAGGGACATTGTAGAGCGCCCTCTGTTGGACAAACTATGCAACTCCAACACTCATAACATGGTTGAAGGGTGTTTCGTCCATTTTTATTTTATTTTTTAAATATTCATTTATCGGCCATTATAAATGCCGATACCGATAGTTCGGAAAATGCCCAATATCGGCCGATAATATCGGTCCGCCGATATATCGGTTGGGCTCTAATGACAACATCAATTTTGGAGACCAAATAAACCTGTCTGTAGTCTTGGGTCTGAGATTTCCTGCACATTTCCAGTTAAAAGTGGGCAGCAATCATACTTCCTGCCTTTCAATCCCCTCACTCTGAAAAAACTGTGGTGGTCTTCATGCCAAGCTGCCCTGCCGGAAGAACAGCATTAGTACATGTGCAGTGCTGGCACAAAAGTGTGGCAAAATGTAACCATTGCCCGCCCACATATCTACCACTGTTAGAGTAATGACAATTGTGTTTTAATGTGTGATTATATTTGTCCTTCGGTAAAGTCTGAATAATAGATAATTACCTCATCATATTGTGTTCCAAATTTCAATGCAGATTGGATGTCGGCAATACATCTTTTGAGAACATGTTCTGTGTTTATGCAGGTCTTGAGGAATGTTATTTTTGGTGTTGAGTTGGTTGGTCCAGACCACAGATTTGAGGGGGAGGGCAGAGAAACTTTAGAGGAAATGGGTGTTGAGAACTCCTCCTATATCTAACTCCACATTCCTCATCTGTACCCTTCTCTCAAAGTTTTGGAGCTAAAACGTCTGTGAGGACAAAAAGAGCAAAGAGGGAGGATAACAAGAACTGGCAGAATAAAAATCAAAGACGGTCAAGGGTACAGACTCAAAGGCACTGAAGCTGAAGGGTAAGAACTTCATCTGGCTTATGTTGGAATAAACAGAAATGTCATTCCTGGATTTTCACACAGTTAAGTATGATGTAACTATTGCCACATGAGATGCATGTCACACCCAAATGTGCCAAGAGTCCTTCATGAAATTATTATGATATTTTATTATTATTACTTATTGTTTATTATAATGTTTATGAAGATGCTTTTCTGTTCTTCCACAGTGCTTGCAATTTCTGTGGTTACTTTTATTCGTCTGTGCCAGTTACCTCAAAATGTTACATAAACCAGATGTAGTAGTATGTAATCAAACACATGCCTCTCTGAATTGTCCACAGTTTAATAGCAACAGTGGTTCTCCTCTATGGGCAGAGCTTGGTGGGAAAGACAAACATGTGCAAGGCGTAGAATACCCACTCCTGAAAGGGTACTGTACAGTTGAGGAAATGTAATTTAGGAAAAGGAAATGTCTACATATAGTAGATTTTCCTTTAGTCCTACATTTAGGCTTGTATTTGAAAATAGATTTAATGAATTGTGAAACCAAGCAGCAGTCTCTCTTTCTGGTCACAGAAACAAATGTACCAAATGCACAGTTTTGATATTTTAGACTCAACTTTTGATTGGAAAAATTAAATGCATTTGATTTGTGTATAATGCCCTTTCTAGATTTAACCACATATATTATAGTAGAAAAACAGCACACATGTTTTTGAATAATTCCTTATTTAGTTTTTACTGTGTGTAAGTAGGCCACAATGCAAATGTCTGTCTTTATTTATTTTTGTATCTAGTGTTTTTATAACTATATCTAGGGGAACTTAAACCAAAAAGGAACAAGTCTTACTTAATAATGTGATTTCCTCTTTTTGTGTCCTCAAAAATGTCTCTGATGGAAAAAGTGGATCAAATTATTGAGTCATTCATCACTCTTATTCAGAGTTGTTGTCATTTAACTTATATGCCTTCGCTTTCTTTGGTGTGGGTCATTGGGGAATGTGTTTGAAGATATTAAGAAAAGGAATATCAAGGAATATGATCATAGCTCTTTTTCATTAAACCTGAATGACAGATTGTCATCCTTTTATACTAGGTATAAAGTTTGTACCCAGATTCATAAAAAAGGACACAACAGTATGTCAGACCTTTGGTAGATAGTTCAGACTACATGCTTGTTTACAACGGTTACAGGGAGGTCATGTTCTGATCCTCAGAGACTGAACAGGCACTGGAGACATTGCATGCTTGTGGCCTAATAAATGGGCAGAGATCGTCAGTGCAGATGTTGATAAGGGTGCTCAGAGTTTCCTCAAGAGGCAGATAGAGGGTCCACTGTTACAGGCCACTGCCTTCAGAAATCTGATGGCCATTTTAAATGACATGGACGAAATGGTATTTCTTTGACTACAGAGCTGGTTGGTTCTATTTGGAACCACCAATAATAACATAAATGGATTTGTACAGACACCATCCTATAATAAAAATAACACAGCAGGGTTGTTTTTTATGCAGGATACCATACTTTTCCCTCATCTCTAAGCAGCCATGGTCTTCCTGCTCATATTCATAACTGTGCTGCATCTGGTCACCTTGGCCATGCTCCTCGTCGCTACCCTGGAGAAGGTGATACACATGTAAACTGATGCCTTAACTTGTGTTGTCTTTCTTCTTACAGTAGATGTCACTGTTAATCCCTGTGTAGTGTGAATAAAACCAAACTGTTGAAAATGCTGCACATCATCTAATA
Source organism: Sander vitreus (assembly GCF_031162955.1). Classification (NCBI taxonomy): domain Eukaryota; kingdom Metazoa; phylum Chordata; class Actinopteri; order Perciformes; family Percidae; genus Sander; species Sander vitreus. The sequence continues at coordinate 17,582,973 of NC_135858.1, read as the reverse complement.
CTAACTGTGGTTTTGTGCACTGTGCCATTCAGTCTTTGAAATCTGATCCAAAAATATTTCTTTCTTTCTGCAGTCCTGGTGGATATGGGATGATTTAGAAATCACAGACCTCTGGTATAACTGCTTCCATGATAATGCCACAAAGACCTGGATGTGTGCTGCTACTAATGAAAGCGGTAAATGCAGTATTTCTCTGCGTGCTTGCCTGCATACATGTGCATGCTGGTTCGTTTATTCACTGGTTACATTTTGCATTGTGTTTTGCTTGTGACTCAGTATTTTACTCTCATTATCTGACGTGCACTCCCAGACTGGCTGCAGTCTGTCCAGGCCCTCATGGTCCTCTCTGTGGTCTTCTCCTCCATCTCCTTCCTAGTTTTTCTGGGTCAGCTGTTCACCATATCCAAAGGAGGACTCTTCTACTTCACAGGCCTCTGTCAGGCCTTTGCAGGTGTCTTATTCCATAAGCCATATACAATTTTGTCAATGAAAATAAAAACCTGACAAGGTTAAGGTGACTGCCACAGACAGTTTAAGGAAGGCGGAAAGAATTGAGAGACGGACTAATGCATTGTTGGCTTTGGTCTTTTTGTGGTATTTGTTGACAAGAAGAAAAATGCAGAACAATGCAATCTTATCCCTTTGCAAAACATTTGTTACTAAATATTTAAGTAGACATCTTCATTAATCCCTAATGTGTATTTCATATGACTGTGATGAGAATTGGAACTAAAGCTTTTTAATGTGTTATTCTTGCAGGTTTCACAACCTTTGCTGCTTGCCTCATCTTCACCTTCCACAGAAAGGAGATCTTAAGTGACTCCAGAGATCTAAGCAAGGGACGCTTTGGCTACTGTTTCATCCTGGCGTGGCTGTGTGTCCCTCTCCTCCTGGTTAGTGGAGTCCTATACGTCCACCTGCGCAAGAAGCAGTGAGCCAAAAACTGGAAAAACCTCTTAATAAGAGTGTGATTCTCTGCACTTACTTTCCAGTTAATAGTAAGCGCCCATGAGGAAATTATACTATTCTCTTACATTGTACAGTATGCAGGATCATTATGTCATCATAGTGGCATCTCTGTCAGTGAGACACATTGTTGTTACTCAAGACCAAATCAAGCAATTTGTGTTTATCTGTTCTGTGCCTTATCTGCTATTACCTGTCACACATTGTGGAATTTGTTTTGTATGTCTGAAGGTGCCAATAAAAAAAAAAAAACAGATCAAGAAAACTCAGTCATGCTGTAAGACACAAAGCTCATATTGTGTTAGAAAAAGCATTCTGACATAGAAATATTAGGTAAATAAAACTTGTGCTTAGTGTTTGACTTTGATTATATTTTTTGGTGTATTTTGTATATATCTGTGTTTACGTATTAAAAAAACAATACACCTATTGTTGACGTGACCTTTCTTAAAGAGCAATCCTGTAGGGCTAAATCTGCTTAAGGCCTGTTTTGTTTTGTGAAAAACAAGTGTAGTTCTTTCTTTGTAACACAGTGCATGTGCAATCCTCACATATAACACTGTAGTTGCAAAAGGGTGCGCCATCTTTGTCATCTAATCACTCTTCGCACCCATTGTTCACTTTGTTAAAGTATGCTAGCACTATTTCTACCGAATAGTAGACGATTGTGATAATGAAATGATAACAAACTGTAGTATTGGGATGCATGAACACATTTTTTCTAAAGGTATTTACAAAGAAATAAAAAAGTAACTGCTGTGATTGCACCTGACACCTTTAGAGAAGATAGGGAAGATACATTGTCAACAAACCTACTTGTCAGGCTGGACCAGTCCCAAAAAGAAACTGGGAGGTAAATAGCAGCCTCTTAGATAAAGTACACATGGCAATATTTTTTGCCACACACCTCACATATGTTTAGAAGGTGTATGACCTGGAACCAGAATATCATAGACTATGATTTAATTTGATTACTGCAGCTGTGAGAGCCACAGTAGGATTGTAAGTGTGTGTTTCTGAGCAACCAACTGAACTGTCAGCTGCACAGAATTTCTGGAATCTGAGAACAATGTCAGTTAGAAGGAGTGGAAGGGTTAAGATGACATGCAGGGGTGGGAACATATGAAGAGCTACAGCTCCCGTGAGCATTTGAGTAATACTTGAGCCTGAGAGATGAGACATGCTGCCTAGGAGGTGAGTTTCACATTGTGTTGATATTTGTGTGTTTCAACTGATCTTTTTTTTCAGACACACGGATCACTTTTACTCATTGATTTCTTTTCTTATGTCAACATGAGGTGGGGACAAGGCTGCTGCAGAACATAAAATGTGCTCAGGACTGAACTCCTGAACCCTGAATTGACTTTTCTCAGAAAGGATCGTCTTTGACTTCACTTATTCTCAGAGACACACCAGGCTGTGGTCATGTCAAACTCCCAAGAGCAGAGTCTCGATAAGGATGCAGAGTTCCTGCCGATGAATGAGTCCTCCCCAGAGTTCCTGCATTGTGAGAAGGAGCGTCAAGCAGTCGAGAGACTCCTAAATGCAGGACCAGAGGCCTTTTACAGCTCCATCGGCACAGAGCGCTCCGGCTGCTTCCTGTCTTCTGAAGAGGTCAGTCAGATAACCAGCTGGGCTCAGGACTACCGCTTTAATCTGCTACAGGTGCAAAGACAAGAGAATGGAGAGGAAGGCAGCTCAGCAATGGAGGACATCTGTTCCACCTACTTCCCTTCCTACTCAGACACACCAGCCCCAAACCTGGAGCTGGGCTGGCCTGAAAAAAGCCCCTGGGTGCGAAAGGGAAGCGTTACAGTCCACACCAGTCCTCCTGCTGAGGGAGAACCTCATGTCAAACAGATCATCAGACAGCATTTGCAAAAGGCTGGCCAAGTATGCAAATATGATTTTTATGGATGAACATAACACATTTCTTCTTATGGGTAGAGGTGGAGCACATCAGGACTAATTTGAGGGAACTTGTACTTTACTTATTTAATTTGTTTTAGGCTCAATACTTTCACACACAACATTTCAGAGAGAAATGTTGCACTTTGTGTTCCACTACGTTTAATTGGTGGCTTTAGTTTAAGATTTTACTTGAAAAATGTAGAATAAACTAAAAATAAAATGCACTGCTTTAGTTTAAACTCCTCAACAGTATATAGAGTATTCAGACGTGACGCAACCTGCAACAGCTACAACATTAAAACAATATATTATAGCACTCTGAAAGAAACTACTTTTACTTTACAACATTTTGCTGGTAATACTTAAGGTAAATGATATGATTATTTTCATCTCATCATCAGTGAAACACACTAAGAAAATGAAGAGTTCCATTTTGTGTAAGCTACTTTGTGAATAATCCTGTCAATTACAGGCTTAGTGACATTTTGTGTACTACGCAGGTAATTGCTATTGTGACAGACAGACTGACAGATGGTGCAATAATTGGTGATTTACACAATGCTGCCTCCCGTGGTGTCCCCGTCTACATCATCCTGAACCAAAGATCCATTCAAGAGAATTTCACACTCAACAGGCTCAGGCATCCGGTGAGTCACCTCACCTCCTGCAAATTAGCACACACCTAGCAGCCAATCGTTTGTGTATGTTTGACATGGGAATAAATAAACCAGAGACTTTATTTTTTCGAAAACCAAGCATCACCAGTCTAATAGATGAAACACATTGTGTTATGGGATTCTTTCTAACAAAGGTCACATCTCAACGTAAGTGTAATTTAAAAACTTGACACACTGCATACCTACTCTAAAGACAGCTTTTACTTTGACATGATTATCTTAGGAATGTAACACAGTACATAGCTGGTTAAACTGGTTGCACATAATTCAGTGGTGTTTGTGTTTCTATCGAGGGATGAAATATTATGCCTGATGTTGAAAACAAAATCAAATTGAAAAATGTTCATGAATGCAGTACATGCAATTAATGAACATCGACTCACAAATGAACAGAACTTAAAACACTCTCTATTCATCACGTCTAATTGGGGGAAAGACTAATTATATTAATTATATAATATGAATTATACTGGTACTGTATGCCATGGCTACTATAACAATCTGATGCACATTTTTTAGCCATAATATCTGGGTGTGGCTCTAGAGAGGGCAATGTTGGTTGGTCAGTCAACCACTTTGTTCCTGAAATATCTCAACAACTACTGGATGGGTTGAATTTGGTACAGATACTCATTGTGCCCAGAGGACAAACCCTAGTGATGCTGGTGATCCCCTGACTTTTCAAAGGCTGTAACCAGCAGGTCAAGGTTTTTACTTATCCAGTAAAATATCTTAAAATCTACAAGATGGATTGGCACAAATGTTAGTACAGACATTCATGGTTCCTCCAGAATCTATCCCAATGACTGTTGTCACGTCTCAACAACTACTGGATTGATTGCCAGTAAACATAGTGCACACATTCATGTCCCTCTCAGGATGACTTTTCATATACACCAAATACTTTGATTTGTGACTGAATACCTGCAAAACTAATAACACTCCCATCAGCCTCATCTGTACTTTGTGTTTAGTGCTAAATAGCTAATGTAACATGCTAAAATTGTCAGCATTGTCACAGTGAACATCTTAGCATGCTTATGTTATCATTTAGCTCAAAGCACCTCTGTCAAGTACAGCTTGAGCCCCTATCATAGCTGTAGACTCTTGTTTATACAAACCTTGTGTATGATACAGGATATAACACACTGTTCACTTTCTGTCACCGATAAACACCAAGTTTCAACCTTCAGTTTCAACTTAAGCTTGTGGTCTGGCAGAACATGCAGGTCCGTGTTCTTGGAGGGAAAACTTTCTGTTCGAGGACGGGAAGAATGGTGGTTGGGGAAATGAAAGACAAGTTCCTCCTGGTGGATTTAGAGACAGTGATTCACGGCAGCTACAGGTGAGCAGTCGTGTCTTTTAATTCCTTTTATGTGGATCAAACACACTTGAAAGTGATGTAACATGCTGTCTTTGTAGCCTCACATGGACAGACGCCCACCTGCACCGGCAGCTGATCACCGTTCTAAGCGGCCCAGTTGTTGACTCATTCGATAGGGAGTTCAGGATCCTTTTTGCTGCTTCGCTCCCCATGCCAGACACATGGAGGGTTGCAGGTACTCATGTAGGCCTAGATGTGACTCATCAGCTGAAAGCCCACTCAGATCTCTGGGTTCAAAGACATCACTATTCGGAGCCTGAGATTACCAACCCTCCATCCCCACCTGCTGAGTCCCTCCTGGACTGGGAAGCCATGGGGGTTATCCAGAGAAACAGCTGCTTCCCTGACAGTCCTCTTGTCCAACACGAGGAAATCATGGCCAAGGAAATGCCACTGCAGAGCAAAATGATGTTTGATAAAAATACACCCATTATGGATGGTTTTACTAACAATGGAAACCAATTTGTGGATAACAAAAGGTACATGGATTATCTTGACTAAACCTATCTAAGTTGTCTTTGGATCAAGCATACAGTACATATTCACTTTTCCATTTACACAAATAGAACTTACAACTATAATTTACCTTTCACTGAATCTTACACCAAAATAATGAAAAAAAAATGTCTGTTTCTTATCATTTTTTGAGTAAATTCCCCCATGTAGCACAGCATAGTTTTAATATTTTGTGCCACTGGTTGTTTGTATGACTTATACTCTATAGATCTCTTTTTGTATGTGACAGGGTATATCAAAACACTTTTCCAGTGAGAAACAATGTGCCAGATAAATCAACAACTTTCAAGTGAGTTTTGATACAGCCAATTCTGACATTATACTGATTAAGACTATTGGCTCTTGTCTTTTTCTGCTAACAATTTATGCAAATCGTTTCTTGGTTATTTTCATAGCAACACACAACTCTCACCAACAGACCTGAAAGCTCCAGAAACAATGAAGAGGTAACACCCAAAAGAAAAAGGAAATGTGGAATAATTTAGTATTAATATGTCATATCTAAAAGAAGAAAAAAAATGTTTTCTCCTGCAGAGTGGAACATATTATAAATAAAGCCAACTTCAAGCAACTCTCCATAGAGAAGAGCACCAATTTAAATGACAGAACAACAACAAGACTTGATGATAAAGCAACAGAACCAACACACAATATGATCACAATTTCCTCTTCTAAGAGAAGAGAGCGCTTTTTGGAAGCAGACAGCAGCATAAATGAAACTATCTTCAACATGGAGAAAACACAATCTTTGAGAGTAAGTAACTTGCCTTTCCAAACACTTGAGTTACTGTAACCTTGAGCGCCTGTGAGTTGAGAAAACTGAGATGCATTTCTGTGCTCACAGAAACCTATTATCCTTAGCGTGCCGCAGTCTGGGAGCTTCAGCTCTCTGAGTGACATTATGAAGAGGATTCAGCCTCAGCAGAGCACTTCAGGACTGCTCAGGAGAGGATCAAAGGCTGCTGTGTCAGAACTGAGCCAGTCCATGCTGGAGCTGAGTGTACCCAACACAGATGATGACAGAGGAGCCCCGGTGCCAAGGTTTAAGGCCGCTGTAAGTGTGTGAATTTGTATTTCTCTGTGTATATGCTTGTGAAGAAGGAGTGATGGAGGAAGAGAAATTTCTTACACAAATTTATATCTCACAGAGATTTTAATCTTTAACTCACTGAAGTAAAAGAAGCACTATAATCCTTTACTCAGATTATGCACATGATTTTAATGTTTTTGTTGCCGTCAATCTCCTGTTTCCTTGGCAGTGTTTCGACCTGGATCATATGACGCCTGCTCTTGCCCTGATGAAGAAGAGGAACGATGAGTTGAAACCTTTATTTTACAGAACTCCAAAAAACTTTCTGCCCAGAGAGAGGCCTCGCAGCTCCAGTTATGCACTCAGTATGGATTGGAGGAGGTCACTGGCAGAGACGGAACAGGAATAAGGAGCAAGGAAGAAAATACATGAGCATGATATTGTGTAATATCATCTTCTGAGGAGTGGATAGTTACAAACTCTGCAGTGTTAATTACCCAAACTAAAAACCAAAACAACAACAAACCCAAACCAAAACAGGCTGTGACTCTGAGGATAAAACCACTGTATTATACTGTATATAAGATGTATAATAGTGCTATTTGTTGTTTGGATGTCCCACTGAATTTGATAAGATGTTTCACTGTATGTACAGCAAAGCTTTACTTTAGAATGTTAAAGTACATAAAAGTACATTAAACTGTTCTGTTAATGCTAGTATCAGCTGTTCTAACCACTGAACCTCACAGAAAAATAAATTATAGAAGGACCTTTTGATTAAAAATTGGAATAACTATGATTTTATTAAGCCTTCAGCAAGTGGCAATACATGTACAGTACATTTGTGTTTGATACAAGAGTGTAAAGGTAAATGGTGCTGATGAATTGACAAAAGATGTCATAAGGATTATTTTGTTCAGTATATGGTTAGGACATACTGGACTTAATACAACAGTATACAGTATATTATGAAAAAGAAGGTGTGAAATAAATGTAATAAATTGTTTTAAAGGTGCCCTGCCACACGTATTTCATTACTTTGTGGTAATGTCTAAAGTTCTACCATGGACTCCATAACATTACATTTTTTGTGGAAAAAATGCCTTGGTTACCTTGTTTCAAGCCATTCTAGCGTGGTATAGAAAGTCTGCAGGAAGACTCAGCTCGATTTTTGCCAGTTCTCATTAATATTCAATGAGCTAAGCTGCTTGACTCTGATTGGCTAACAGCTAGCCAATGAGAGCCTGGCTATCAGCATCCTTTACCCAGCACAACTGGGCGAGCTCACGAATAGTAATGAGGTCAGGCAACATGATGTCAGACTGACCAGCTTTTCTAATTGGCCTGATTTTGCCGCTTATTTTTTTTCAGTGGCTAGAGCTGACAAAGGAGGTAGCAGTTCATTTTCACATTCACGACATAACACAAACACATATGGACATAACATATTTCAAAAAATGCAAGTAAAAACGGTTTTGTGTGGCAGGGCACCTTTAAAGTAAAACTTTGAGCATGTGCTGACAGGACGTTAAATGTCCAATGTAGAAAGAGGCAATAGGCCTATAGCTAACAGTGAAGACACAGAGGTCATGTCCTCAGTATTTTTTCTGGGATTTGGGGGACTTGAAGCGCAGTTTATTCTTTTTGATTTACAAGTGACTGATGGAGTGATTGATGGCTGTTAAAATTTGCAAGGAGGCATTTTTTTCCTCCATAAAATGAATTGATTTACCCATGCAATATCCCCAGCAAGGAAACTAAGTTAGGTGTTTTGTCAGCTGTTTCTAGTGCCTTCCTCTGCTGATTTGACAGAGAATCGTTCATAAATGCAATGTAGCTATATTTAGCGCTCTGCAAGTGTGTGTGTGTGTGTGTGCAATTCTTATGTGAGTGCTCTGATTCATAAATCTATACATCTTTGATTTTGAATCAGCAGCAACCATGCTCCATAGGATTTTGAGTTATCTCGTTAATTCAGAAAAACAGAGCAGATTATTTTTTCATGAACATTTAGAATCGAAAACTTTTTTCACAGATAAATATGTAATCAATTCAGAAAAAACAGGGCAAATTATATATTTTTTCACGCTTTCGTATATTGTAACCTATAAACAACTCAAACACTATAAATACAAATATATTACACACGGGCGTCCGGATAGCTTAGTTGGTGGGGCGGGAGGTTTTACTCTTCGACGCAGCAGGCCCGGATTCGACTCCGACCTGCGGCCCTTTGCTGCATGCCATTCCCCCCTCTCTCTCTCTCTCTCTCTCTCTCTCTCTCCCCTTTCATGTCTTCAGCTGTCCTGACAAAATAAAGGCAGAAAATGCCCAAAAAATAATCTTTAAAAAAAAAAAAACACTCCAGTACAGTAGATGGCGGTATGCACCTTTCACATTGCTTTGTAGACCGCCAATAAAAGTAAAGAAGAGAAGAAACCACGGAAGCACATGGTAACCAGAGTGGAAAATGTGTCGCTTTAACTCAACTCAACTGGCTATTTACAGTTTTCTTTTGTTTTAATCTCCAGATATTAGTACTGGCGTTGAAACGTGTTGCTTGGTTATCATTCCTCTCCTGTTTTGTTTGCTAACGTGTAGCAAACAAGGCATTTTTCCATCATGGTGCGAGCTAAAAGGTAAGTTTGGCTAACGTTAACGTTAAAGTTGGTCTCGCATTGCCAGACCTATCTCCACAAGACTGACGGTAACGTTAGCTAAAATCAGAGTCTGCACGTGTGTATGTTTTAATGGGGCTGCTTAAGTTACACTTAGCCTACATACACTGTTTTATTGTGGTCATTAACAGTTAGGGGGACGTGTTATGGTACCCTTTTAGTTATTGGCTCTGACCCTTACATTTCCCATCAGGACCTACAGGAACTTAAAAAGATATGCCAGTTATACAAACATCCTCTGAATGTCACAGAGCAGAGATTAAAACACATATGTCTCCTTTCTTTTATTGCTCAGGGCTGTGAAGATACAAAGGCCAAAGAAGACAGAGCGATATGATGAAGATGACCCTGAAGCCTACAAGAACATGCCTGTCCCTGATAAGGTAAGGGCTCAGCAGCAGATTGGTCCTGGCCTGCTTTCTGCAGTGTTGTTGTCTGCCTGTACTATGTATACTATAATTCTGTCAGAAAGCTACATTGCAGCCGTACAGTATGCTCTCAACTAGACAGAGCTGCACATGTGTAAATATGTTTATTTCATTACTACAATATACATGAGAATAGCCTAGGGAAAACATCTAATAACAGAGGTTCAACATACTGAGAGGTTCAACAACCATTGATTATATTGTCACCCAAAGAAAACTTCATAATAAACTTCATACTAATATATGAATATCAGTGGATACGGGGCACATTCAAAATGTAAATGTTACTCATATAGAGGTGAGCTATATATGCTTATTGAAATATGACCAAAATAATTGAGAGAAAAAATAGCAAAAAAGAGTGTTTAATAGCAGTGTACCAATCAACTGTTGAACAAGCAGAACATAAACTTGAATTGGAGCGCTAATCTGTTTTACTGTCCAGAATCAGGCTGTGTCAGACTCTCCCAGGGAGTTTAACGGTAGTATTTAAATATAAATATCATGTTTTTAAGCAGTTTTGTTTGTCGGGAATCATTTACTCAAGCATAATAGACAGTTCTGTTTAGCACATTGTCAGAAATAACAGGCACATGCATAGATTTCTGTCAAATAAGGTAACACAGACTCATTGCCTCTACTGTACCTGAAACCGTTGTGCGTAGGTTCTGGTGCACTGTATTCAATCAAAACTAGAGGTGGTAGTAATGTGGAAATGAAGGCCAATAAGTTAAAAGTGACAAATAAAAATAACAGAAATTTGTACCGCTTATCTCTAATACTTACTTTTTTGTAATAACCACAATTGTAAGTCTCATACTGTGATATTGATACAGCAATTGATTTTCCAGCTGTGCATCACAACAAGCCGCTCTCAATCATTAACAACAACTCTGCTTTGGTGCTGTGGTCGTCGTTTTCAACAGTTAGATTTGAACTTGTCTCCCCTCTCTTCCTTTCAGAAATCGTCACAGTACTCTAAGGACAACATCGATGAGTTTCATGATGAGAAGATTGCAGTAAGTTTACCTCACTAGTAGTTCTGTGGTAAGTGTATGTTGCTGTTTTTGTGTCTAACTTATTTTTGCTGTGGTCTCTTTGCCCCAGAAACTTCTCGCCAGCGGTGTTCAAATGGAGAGCGACCAGGAGGAACTGGATGATGAGGTGATGGCTTAGGTGTTTGGATTTACCTTCAGAAAATGAATCTATTGTAGTTCAAGCACAAATTCAAGCTCAGCTGAATTTCACAGGAGGAAGTGATGGCCCTAGATGATTCGGAGTCAGAGGAGGAGGAGGAAGAAGAAGAAGAAGAGGGGACAGACATGGAGAGTGATTTAGAGGGGAAAAAAGAAGAAGGTAAACATAAAATCATCAGTTTACGTCCAGGATTTGGTTAACTGTCATACCCATTTAACTGTAATGTTGTCTTCCTCAGATCTTCCCAATGAAATGGCATGGGGCACCAAGAAGAAGATGTTCTATGACTCTGACTATGTGACCACCAGTAAGCGTCTTATCTCCAGAAATATTATTTAGGCAATTCATGATAGTATTGTCTTTGTGGTTATGCAACATTTGAATTGTGTTATTAAAGAGGGGAAATCGCAAGACGAGTTGGAAGCCGAGGAACAAGAGGAAGAAGAAGAGGCCAGAAATATCCAAAAACGTTTAGCTGCAAATCTGAGCGAGGAGGATTATGATTTAAACTTTTTTCAGGTATTTTTCTCATCGTAAATCTCTTCTGTACACCTGCAGTTAATTCCACTAGCAAAGATAGAACGTGTTTTTTTGTTTATTTTGTTTGTTTTATGTGCCTAAATGAAGGAATTTGCTGTGGAGGGGAAGGATGAAAACAAGACTGTGGAAAAAAAAGAGAGGATTGTGAAAGACCTGAAGCAGATGTCCCAGAAAGAAAAAATGAAACTTTTGAAAAAGGAGTCACCAGAGCTGCTTGACCTCATTCAGGACTTCAAGGCAAAGGTAGAATACAGGCATGCAACCAGAACATCCTCAGATTTGATAAGTTTAAATATATTTGCTTAGTTGCCACTGGCCAACATGTAATTGATTATTTTGTGTATGTGCAGCTTAATGAACTAAAGGATGAGCTGCAGCCCCTCGTACAGATGGTCAAGGACGGAAAGATCCCACCAGGAAAGGTGAGCACATTTAGCTTAATTTCTAGCTGTGAATTTGTCACCAGACTGAATTTTAAAGGTACATTATTTTACGTTATACTTTATTTTATTTTTCTAATAAACAATGTATCAATTGAAAATGTGAAAGAGGGGGTTCCCTGGTAGCTCACCTGGTAGAGCATGCGCCCCACGTTCCAAGGCCCAGTCCTTACCGCAGCGGCCCATGTTTCGAATCCGACCTGTGGCACTTTGCCGCATGTCCTCCCCCTCTCTCCCCTCTTTCCTGTCTGCAGCTGTGCTATTGATTAAATGCCAAAATGCCCAAAAATAATCTTAAAAAAATTAAATAAAAGAATGTGAATGTGAAAGAGGTCACTTGTTGTGACCTACAATCAGTCTTAGAGTGTCAGCTACTCAAAGCAAAAGTTATCGTTCCTATAACCTGCTTAACCTGGGGCTCTTTAAGCATTCACATTGAAATCTACCATGGCTGTGATTAGGTTCAAAATGAGTGTAATCACAACAGCAGTTGGATTGATCATCAACTGTCTTTTTTTCTTTCTTTTTTTTTAATGTAATGGCTGTTGTTAGATGTATTAATAAGAGAGAAATGTGACGTTGGATGCTGCATTGTAAGCTTGTTGTGTCGGCTAGCACCGAGAAACCAATTAATAATGTCATGTTGTTATGGCGATCTAGTATGTGAATCTGAATTAGTTTCATCCTGTTTTCCAAAGGGCGCTGACTACCTCAAGACAAAACAGCAACTGTATCTCAAGTAAGTTGTAATTAAATGATAATTACATATTGCAGAATCATGTCACAGTCCTTCATTAAATGATTCTTTCCTGCCCCAGTTACTGCACAAACATCAGTTTCTACTTGGTGTTGAAAGCAAAACGAATCCCTGTTCATAACCATCCAGTGATTGAAAGACTGCTTACCTACAGAAATGTAAGTCCACACATTGACATTAACACCTGCTGCCAGTGGAAAGCAGTGTTAGTGAATATATTTGTCCTGTGTATGTCAAGAAAACTGCATCTATACTCTTATTTTGGACAGCATCCTGTTTTTAATGCTAATATTGTTTAATACTGGCAGCAATAACTATTTGGGCTGGAGCATTACATTAGTTACAATCCGCTGTCTTTCAATACCTGGCAGCTCATCAATGAACTAGGTTCAGTAGATGCTCGGCTTTCACCTCAGTTTCGCAAACTGCTAGCTGGTGAGGAGAAGGATAAGGCCAGCAGACCAGCAGAGGGAAAGAGAACCAGAGTCCCCAGTAAGAAGGAAAAGGTGAGATTTTAGTTTTTTTTTTTTTTTTTCAGGGTACCTATTCACAGATCTTACTTTGAATCTGTTGTTAATATGGAACTTAAATGGTAATGAGTGCACGTTGTTTGTAGGATTCTGGCGAAACTATGCTTGAGGTTGAGGAGGACTCGGACTCTGATCTGGACGAGGAAGCGGCTCTGCGTTTCTACAGAGATGTGGAGGAGCGGTCAAAATTGAAGAGAAAGGGCAATGATGCGGAAGCTGAAGAGTAAGTATGATTTGAGTCTTTTGAAATGGCAGTTAGGACAAAATCAACTGGGGATCTGATAAATTGTCAATTTGTTGCAGGTTGGTAGAGAATGAAGATGAGGAGGAAGATCCAGATGCTAAAAGAGGAATCACTTACCAGGTAGAGTTACAACAATTTGCACACTTAAATATTAGTATTTACAGTCAGATGCTCTCACCCAGACTAACTTAATATTCATGATGAACAGAACACCATCATCTCCGGGGATAATTTCAAGATGGGACTACCACACCTGAATTGACAATCTTATACCGGTTTACATTATATAAACTAGAGATGCACCGATTACAATTTTCTAGGCCGATTCCAATTGTCTTTGAGTTAGGCCAGCCGATTCCGATTTCATTTTTTCTAACCACTTATGTATTTTCTATCTTTTCTTTAATAGAACATTTTGCACAGAACATAGAAATATTTTTGAACAGATAATGGATCACTATAAAATAGAACTATAGAAATGACTCATGGTGTGGGAAATTCACACACATCTAAAGGTCAATGTTAGAACCATTTCCTTCTTTTCACATCCAATATCCAACTAAAGAAATGTGATTTTGGTTTTTGGTGTCATCCCTCCACGCCCTACTCTTTCCTTGCAGGTGTTGCATATTGCAAACTTGTTATCTTCTGCACACACGCTGAAGAATTTCCAAACAGCTGACATGATGCAGGTTAATTCACGAGACACGCGCGACACACGTCGGAAAAGTTGAGAGAAAGGAAAAAGAGACTGTGTGCGCGCGCATTCTTGAAAACTGTAACTCCTATAACTTATGTTGTCAGTTAATTGTAGCATTGACCGGCATGAAATCGGCATATGTCAGACTGACCTGCCGGTCGCCGGTCATGGCCGAGCACGTGAAAACCGGCCAATTCCGGTCACCGGCTGGTCTGTCGGTGCATCTCGAATATAAACAGGATTTCATTTTGAATTTAGCCTTACAGCAGCGTAGGGCTGTATGTGAATTATTGTATTCCTACATTTTGGAAGCAGGTTTAAAGCAAGAAATCATTTGTGAGCCTGAAATGCTGCCCCATGTATTGAATTCATATTACATAAATGTAAAACTGCTCTATGCCTGAATTCAGGCATGGTGCCTGAGAACGTCAAGTTCTGTAGAAGACGAATCTCAAAAAGGATCAAATGTATATCGTATAGTGTTTTGGTCATATGAGGGTAAGATAAGCCTTTGTCTCCTATAGGAGAAATTTGTCTTGGGCAGGGTGCATACAGGGAAGCTACATCAGATCAAACTTACAAAAAGCCCCCCTCCCCCAATACATTTTAATATATGGTGTACCTTACACTTCATGCATTCCATGTTAAACTTTGTCAATTCTGAACAGCTTTTCTAATTATTTGCCTCTACCAATTCCACAGATGGCCAAGAACAAGGGGCTCACACCAAAGAGGAAGAAAATTGACCGTAATCCCAGAGTCAAGCACAGAGAGAAGTTCAGACGGGCCAAAATCCGCAGAAAGGGCCAGGTTTGTATTACCCATATGATTGAGACAAAACATTTTTTTATCGCACTGCTAAAGTGCATTAAAAGCTTATGGGAAACTATCTGTAGGCTCATCAGTTTAACTCAAGAGTATATGTTGATATGTCAAACGTGTTCCCAAGACCGATATTGACACTGTTCATACTCAACAGGTGCGTGAGGTGCGTCGGGAGGACACAAGATACAGTGGAGAGCTGTCTGGTATTCGTGCTGGTGTCAAGAAAAGCATCAAACTTAAGTAACCAAGAGAGAATTCAAAATATGCCGCCAAGTGAAGCCATGGGGTTGAAAAATGACCAATCGGCTGTACTTGTAAATGTTTATTATAGGTGTGTAGTAAAGCATGCCACTGAATTATTAATTTACTGTTGTAGAAAAAGACAACAAAATATTTGTTTCTGTCAATAAACTTTCAATTGTATATTGTCCATGTACAGCGACACCATTATAATAGTGCGTTCCACTTGTTCTCGTAAGTCGGATTTTCTGAGGTCAAAGTCGGAAACGCCCCCTGACCTCGGATTTCCGAGCTCAGATCTCGGGCAACGACGAGTACCCTGAGCTAAAAATCCAACATGGCTGCTCTGTGTAGCAACAGTTGTGAAAGCTGTAGTAACATACAGTTATAAGCACTTCTGTGTTATTTGTGTCTCACTAAATCAGTCTAACACGCAGTGCTGTCCATATTCTGTGGACATGTTACGCTGTTTGTATACACACAAAAACAGCGTAACGCGTTGTTATAAACTGGCATTGCTAACCTGGCTAGAGCTAATGAAAACAATGAAAATCCGACTTGTAAATGGAACGCATTCAACTTGGGTGTGACGTCATTCCCAGCTTCCGAGTCCCGAGGTAAATGGAACGCACTAGAAGCTTAGATGCCTGTTTTTAGAGTACATTAAAAGACAAGGGAAGGCATGTGTTTATAGTTAGTATTCCTAAGGTTTTGCAACCATTCAGCATACTGAATATACAGAAACTTGTCAGCAGAACAGGCAAATTAATTTAAGCCAAACTCGGGATTGGGTAAGAGCACAGACAACAACTTATAGCTGTGTCATTCACTCAAACATGCAGTATGGATCATAATTGTCAACCCGATTGTTGAGTTATGAACTTCTTGTGTGCTGATGTCAGGTTGCTGACTATCCTCTCCTCTATCTCCACCTCATTCTTCACATCCTCCTCTGTGACCATCAGCTCAGCCTGAGTGTCACGGGTCACCACCACCACATAACCCCGTCTAGAGTCCAGCACGTTGGCCACTACCGCCTGGTGCCTGTAGGTGTCCAGAGCTCGCCGAGCCTTGTCCAGCAGGATGGTTGCATCCGTCTCAAGCTTAAAAGATATGACAAAAGCCTGAGGTGCCCAGTCCTTCACCAGCGGGGACAGTATCTTGGGGACCATGTTCATGCTGAGCTGAAGGGAAGAAAAAAGGATATTCTCATTAATACCAAAGGTTAAGAGTCTACAGAGGCTGTACTGTGGCACAGCAGTGCTTAGAGCTAAATGCACAGACCGACACGGCCACCTCTTGAGCCATGCTGCTTGTATGGCTAAAGAAATAAGTCTTGCAAGTACATTTGCTAGAATCTTGTTTTTGTTTTTTTTACTCACTTGAAGAGGTCCATTAGAAGACTGGATTTTGTGTTCAGGCATCTCAGATGCTGGTATATAAAAATCAGACACAGCTGCAGCCAAGTAAAACATGGCCTTGGATCCTAAGTGCAGAATAAGGAGTTATGAACAATATGATGGATAAGATCCGCGGTTTAAACTTTTGAGTAGTTAATCTGTACCTATTGTGCTGAGTGCCTGTGCTGCTGCTTTAAGTAGATGCAGATATTCTGACAGAGTGCTGAACTCAATGGGCAGAAGGAGTTTGCCTTCTTTCACTTCCTGGTATCGCTTTAGCGCTTTGGCAATGTTGGGAAGCACCTGCTGGTTAACCACCACTTCACTGGAGTTACTGGATGCTCCTTCTCCACCTCTGAACTTCAGGGCATCCAGCATGTTTATGGTTGAGAACATACGTGTGTAGGGGTAGAGGGAGCGATGCCTGTGTAGGAAGATGACAGCGTAGCCCGAGTCTATGAAATACTCTGCTGAGGAGGCTCCTCGTCTGCCGCTGCTGAAGTTATCGAGAAAGCGAACAGTGCGAGACTCTAGGGGAACTTTGGTGCCTCCTGATGTTATGAGAACCACCCTGCGACCCGCTGCATCATGATGCCTGGCGAAAGCAGCCATCTTCTCTTTGACCTCGTCGACATGGGAGGGAACGGCAAATTCTTCAGTTAACTTCCCGTCAATGGAAGATATTCTGGGTTCAGCCATCACCTGATGAGAGAGGGGGCATCATGAGGGAAGCACAGTGATGGACATAAGCAGTCAGAATGTCAGACGTGTTTAATGGGGAACTTTTGCACATTAACATCCGTTTAGCCTGCCTGTTTACCCAGTTGTAATGTCTTTTGTTAGTCTAGAGTGTTAAGTTTGAGAAAATAACTGATACAATGAGGGATATAGGGTAGAAATCAGACACAGCTGCAGTCAAGTAAAACCAGGGTACTTGTGGAATAAACATTTGAGAACATATCGTAAGCTTATGGACCATATTTCTTTTTAACAGAAAGTGCAAGAAACAAACAGGGGGCATGCAAGACGTGTCTAATAAAAGACTATCGAGCTGCATTGTGGGAAGTGTAGGAGCTTGATCCGTATCCGGGAAAAAAATGTGGATATTTTAGTCTCTACAGCATCAAATTTGACATATTTTTGTTAATTATATCTCTCACTGTTTACACAACTTTATGGTACCTCACAGTATGCATAGACCTTACAGTGAGTGAACTTAACAGGTCAACCTCGACCTTAACAGTTTGCGTAATAAAGGTAGCTATCTTTGATGGCGACTGATTCGCTAAAGGAAACCAAGTCTTTGATACATGTGTCATGGACAAAATAATTAATTTTCTGAATTTATCCACAAATGTTCAGTAATTTGTCAGGTGAGAAGAACAGGAGCAGGGTGAGTCCTCTTCACTCTTTCGCAAAAAAAAAAAACCACATCACGTTACCTGCTATGAAGCAATATTTACCACCGTGACAACACCCTAAATCGAACAAAAACAACGCGTGCTTTTATCACAACACTTAAAGATAAAACTGCAAAATGCCCTACTTTAGATTCCGAGGTTGTTGTCATGAATGTATAATAAGAAGGTTGTCAGCTTCACAACAACTTCTGCACTTCCTGAAACCACTGAGCTGAATTCTTTGGTCTTAATAAACATTGAAGAAAACCGCCAGCGCCCCCCAGTGGCGGTACACGGTACCACCACCACCAATGGAATTGTTGAGTCTGATGAAATAATGTCGTGCGTCAATTACTTTTCTGACTTTCAAATGACTGAGGTGTCAGACTTTATGAACATTAGCATCACAGTGGCGCAAACAGACTACCAGAGGGCACCAAATAGGACTTGTGTTTTCTATTTTCCTGGACCCATATACAAAGTAAGAAAGAACTAATTAAGAATATGGTCTATTATTATACACTCATACACTTGTTTAATACTTATAGGCCTAGTTCGTCGTCAAATTTCGATTTGCAATTAAAATTGATCTGCAGGTTGCTCAACATTTACTACAAATTTAACGTCTTGCTCTATATTTTTTTTCAGTTTATTAGGCCTATATTTATTTTTCTTTTGGAAATGACTTGATAGACACAATACAGTACAATACATGACCTAATAAAATGCAACATTTCCCCCCTGCAGAGACTGCAAGAATTGAAGAAATTGTCTTAGCATGTAATTTATGGGAAAAATAAATACATGTTGCTTTGATGAGTGTTAAATACTTTTGGAGAGAAATTATCTGCTGGTGTGAAAAACCTGCACAGAGTTTTATTGGAAATGTTGTGGTTTAAATAACTCCATTTCTGTGTTTCAGTCTGAGGCGGCACCTTGAACAGAAGGGTATGGTCAGTCATTACTATATGTTTTGATTTATAATGATTGATATTTTTACCACAGATTTTCAGGATTTATAAACAGCAGTACCCCTGATCAACCCACAAGAGGCGCTGTTGTCCTGCTGAATACACGATCGCATCACTTCAGCATAGCTGCTTTCTTTAATACAAGTTTGATTATGTTGATTTACCTGATTAGTTTTCGCACATTATGTTGATATGTAGCCTATGCTCACGTTTATAAAAACTTGAGAGAGACACTTAGCTATTAGGCTGTTTGGAATTGGAAAAGATGCAAAAAACAGCTAAGATTATAGAATATTTTAAATACGTAGGCTATATAATAGCCCTATAGAAAATTTTGTTTAAATAATGAACCTGTAAATTGTTTGTTTTTTTGTTAAAAGAGCAAAGAGCTGTGTTGGTTTTTATATGGAACTTTTTTCCATGACATTTTTCTGATTGTCAATGTTATGTGCCTGCACACAGAAGCTTGAGCTCTGCGAGTAGACTGAAATGACCAGTTAGTAGGCCTAAAGCAATCTTTCAAGGCCTCAACAAAAACATGTTTCACACTTTGTCATATAAGAACTGATAAGACAATTAGGAACCATCCCTTATAGTAACTTTATTATTTCTATATCAAATATCATAGTATAATAAATCATGATACTATAACTCAAATATAGCCTCCCACATAAAAACCTATGTATTACAGGAGGTAAGAAAGAAAATTAAAGACAAGGTCAATGTGAACTCACAAGACTACTGAGGACCAGGGCTGCAGATACCATTGAGGACATTGAGGTCATGTCCTTGGTTAAAAAAAAAAATATATATTTTGGGTATGTAGTGGTTTTTAAGTAACCTGCAGTTTGCACTGTACAATTAGAGTTAGGCATGGGGGGATTTTAAAAGACAATACAAACCAATAAAAACTCACTGTTTTTAAATGGGACTATAAGCTCAGAAAAAATAATAATGAATGTGCTCAGTATTTCACCTCTATAATTTATAAAAAAACATTCATGGTGTAGAGAACTGTGGGAAATACAGTCATGTGAACAAATTAGGACACCCAAAAGTTGACTAAAAAGAGGAATTAAAAAAATCATCTTTAGGAAATTGATCTGAATGCCTTAATTAAAAAAATGAGGAAAAATCCAATCTTTAAGGACACCAATTTTCTTTGTGAATGAATAATGTATCGTAAATAAATAAATGTTCTTCCTTAAAATACATGGGGCATAAGTAAGTACACCCCTATGTTAAATTCCCATAGAGGCAGGCAGATTTGTATTTTTAAAGGCCAGTTATTTCATGGATCCAGGATACTATGCAGCCTGATAAAGTTCCCTTAGCCTTTGGAATTAAAATAGCTCTACATCATCACATACCCTTCACCATACCTAGAGATTGGCATGGTTTTATTTCAGTTAGCCTAATAGCTGGTTTGATTTGCATTGAGAGATGATTTTATGGAAAGTACCCCATGCCGATGATTTTTTATTCCTCTTTTTAGTCAACTTTAGCATGGGTGTCCTAATTTTTCACATGACTGTATTCTGCACTGAAAGTGAATTAATACATTATTAAGTTTAGAGAAAGACTGTTATGTTTTTTTTTTTAAGCAGTGGTCCGCAACTAAAATTGTGCAATGACCTTGTGTGTAGTATGTATTCTGTATATATATATATATAAAAAAAAAAAATTTCCTAAAAGATGCATATTTGAATCAGGGATATAATCTTTGATATGTTTTCATCAGCTTCTGTGTTCTCTATTTTATTATTGGTACCACTTAAGATAAGGCACCCTTTATAAACCTATTCGTAAGTTAGAACTAATGGCTTTACTAATGGCTAAATCCTCAACTAATTAATTATTTCATTCATCTTTCTTATTAATGGCTTAATACATATACATATATAGGCCTATATATAAGATGTGTGTGTGTGTGTGTATATATATATAATTGTATCTTCTACTTTTTACTTTATTCTGCTTTTTTCTGTAAGGCACTTTAGGTTATACAATGCTCCCTAAATAAAGCTGATTTGATCAATTGATTAAATGATAGGCAAGCTCGTATGTGGGTGCACCATAGACTATATAGGGGTGCACACGTTGCTATTTCCACTGCGGCTTGTGCATTTGACCGCGCGCTAGTTTCTGTGGCGGCAGGGTTGGTAAGAGAGAGAGAGAGAGCGAGAGAGCGAGAGAGAACCTTCATGTGCGTCGTTCATGGATGTATTAGGCGTCGTCGTATCTGAAAGTAGTTCCGGGCACTTAACCCAACTGGGGAGAGTCCCGGATGTTGGCTCGGCCGCCGAGAGAAAGGCGAACGGGAGAAGGCGGAGAGAAGCTGAAGAGGGACGCCACGGCACCGCACGCACACCGGCGAAGCTACGGCGCTTCTTTGCACAGGACGATAACGTCAAGAGCACAGGACACTCCTGGGGAGCCCCCGCTAGCTGAATAAGAGGAGGTGGAAGGAAGGGGAGGGGGCAGTTACTGTTAAACTACCGTCAGGATTACAGAGAGCCACCGTAACATCAGCTTTCACCCAGAGTAAGTGAGCTACACGGGCATGGAAGTTGAACTAAGGCCCACGAAATGGACGACTTTAACGGGGAAGTGAGCTGCACTGAAGTTCTGGGGATTGAGCCCGGTGAACAGGCCTTGGCACACAGCTTTCCGCTCGCTGTGGCGGGGCGTGCGGGGGACACGTTTTTCTCAGAGAGCCAGTCAGTGTTTCTCTGTGGTCAGTGTTTGTACATCCCGGCCGTGTTGCTGTAACTCTCCAAGTTGACAGCTCTTGCGTTAGCCTGCTAGCACCGCCGTGCAACCGGTGACAACTGACAGGGCAACTTTGACAGCTAGCTAGCCAGTTTTGGTAGCCAGCTAACTTTAGCTGAGCGTTGTCGGCGCCGCGTCTTGGGCCAGGACTAGCTGTGTGCATGTCTCTCTCTCTCTGTGTGTCTCTCTCTCTCTCTCTCTCTCTCTCTCTCTGTGTGTCTCTCTCTCTCTCTCTGTGTGTCTCTCTCTCTCTCTCTGTGTGTCTCTCTCTCTCTCTCTGTGTGTGTGTCTCTCTCTGTGTGTCTGTGTGTGTGTCTGTGTGTGTGTGTGTCTGTATATGTGTTTTCCTCGCATTAGGTGGATAAAATAACCCATCCCAGCCCTCCAATAGCTATCGTGTGTGTTTGTGTGCGCGCGCGGAGTGTGACAGTGTCATTTTGCTTTCCTGCATGCTCTGATGGTATTTGACTCACAGCTGTTGCAGTGTGTTTTCTCGTCTGTCAATCGTCTGTTTCTCAGGCGGCTGGTAAATTCCTCTAGAATATAATGATTCTCGTATGTAACACTAGTCGATCTTTATGAGAAGACGCAGGTTTGTCATGTGGCTGGACAATCAACAAGTGCAAAGTATGTTTCAGGGGAATTTTATGGGACGGAATTTAATATCAGGACTGTCTTTGCCTCTGGTGGTGGTATACCCTTGTGGATTGCCCTGAGATGGCACAGACGGTGTTGCAGTTAAAATATTTGGACCTTTGTGCAAGACATTTCTCAGGGCATGCTTCTCTTTGCTTTGATGTTTCAACAGACTGTGTGATCGCACAGGGCAGGTAATTGATTAGTTAGCCTAATGCTACGACTTTAAACTAAACAGCTGTGGCATTTGCGTGCAGCTGTATACAAAACGGTGCCCTTGCTTTATCCTAACGGCCATTATTGGAGGATGGATGACTGAAATCTTAATTTGCCCCGCTGTCAACTTGTGCAAGTTTTATCAATGAAGTCAGTTATTTTAACGATTGAGGTGCAATGAGGTGCAGATTATTAGCTGTTCATCATATACCACCATGCTTCCAAGTTTATTTATACAGCCAGCATAAAAGGTTGAATTTATGACTAAAACAAAACATTATAAATTCTCCCCCCCTTCAACTAACGAAATGCCCATGGCGTTAGTCAGCACCCACAATCAAAGGTCAGACCTGGTTTGCTTCTTAATCACCCATCCTTTAAATAGCAGGCCTACAGCAAGCTGTCTGGATCGAGGCTATGCATGCAGCTTTAGAAAGACAAATGGTGTTTGAGTTTTGATGTTACTCCATCCAGGTAAGCAGAGCCACGGTAGCTTCATTTATCATATTGTCTAGAAATGACTATGAACATTTGTCACTCTCTTATTCTGTAAATTGCCCTGCTGCTGTTATGTCTGTTTCTCTCTGAGAGGCTCCATGCACAGTTAATGTTATGTATTGCAATGTCCCTAGCTCGGTCTAACACTGAAAGACCTCTTAACTCCTTCACACGAAATACTTAAATCCTTGATGCCCTTCATGGAATTCTATTTTTTGTATTTAGAAAGGGTGTTGTTTTTACAAGCAAATAACTTAATTGTTAATTGAAACAAATATGTTGAGAAACAGTAGTGGAATAATTGGCATAGACAGCGGAAGTGACATTTTGCAGTTGTTTGCTGGTTGTTAAAAAATAAACCTAGAGTGCAACCGATGCATGCTTTTTTTTCTTCTTTTTTTTTTTTTTACAGATTGCTTGCAGAAATCACAGCACACATTGTAGAAATAGTTCCTTAGAGCTTCACTATAGCATCCATCAAATTCAGTTTATAAGCAATGTTTATTCAGTTCTTTTCATGACTGGAGATGTTGTGCAGGCTCAGACTTAAAGGATCTTGTTTATGCATGTTTTTGTTGATTTATAAGCCTTTTTAGTGGTTGTTATTGGCTATTTTACATCAAATCATATTGAGCAGTTAGTGACTTATGTTTCCTTCATTTAAAACAACCTCAAGGTTTTGCTGAATCAATTATAACATTTGAGAGAAAAAAAAAGTATAGAGGAGATTACACATCTGTTTATTCTCACACTAACTATTTAAAAGTGTGAATGGGAGGATGTGATACAGCTTCTCTTTAATGTTTTAGCCTGCAGTGGTCTATAAAGAAGTCTTTTACCTAATGGTTTAAAAAAAACGACTTCTCCAAGGTCTTCCTGTGTTTTGTGTGTGTGTGTACGGCGCCAGTAGCACATTCGTCTATCATCTCTGAAGAAAGATTACTTTGTCATCATCTGTAAAGTGTATCATTTAATAGATTAAATAGAATAGTGAGATGACATAAGGCTAAATTGGATAAGGGTCAGCAAGCTGTTATAGTAGAGTGAATTAGAACAGGTTTCTACTTTTTAAATACAAGCTCCTCATTTGGAATTCAGTATGTGGCCCTGTGCCTAGCCCCCTCTCACTGAGAGGCTTTTTAATTTCTCCCCTTGTTGAAGTGATTATTCAAATGGCCATCCGTGAGATGCAGTTATCAGACTCCTGGTGGTAGTTGAGCCTGTGGCAACATGAATGCCCATCACAGCCCCCCTCCCCACCACCCTGTGTTGTTGGACTGCACCCAACAGGTACTCTCTGTAGCAACCCCTATTAGACCGCCACATCTTACCCCTCGGGCTGAAAACCTATTGTGTTATGCAATTGGCAGATGGCAATTTATTCATGAGGACGTCAGATAGATAGATAGATAGATAGATATTATTTTTTTATTTTTTTTTGGCATGGTGTAGTGGTGATGCTGTTGGTCAAAGGCCTCTGTGTATTATTTTTACAGATTGTCTCAATCCAAAGTGGGCTTGTTTTCCTCTCTGCTCTGAAATGTGAAGTTATTTTAGGTTGGATATTTATTTATTTTTTACTTGTCCTTCAGCGCATTTTTCACCTTGGATTGGGCAAAAACACCAGGATCTTCCTTTTCTTTTCAACAGCTGTTAACTCTGTGTGGAGGCTAGATCGTTCTCTAATGCGGCTCCGGCCAAATGACCGGACTGTTTTTGTTAGAAATTTCTCCACAAACTCTGAATACATCCAGTGTGAAGTTTTGCTCTCATGGAAGCCGTGTTGGTGAGAAGGGACTGGCTCAGTCTTGATTAGCAATGCCGTGCATCACTAGAATGCAGATGAGCTATGAAGCCATTCATCTGCTGGAAATGCCTCCCTGATTCCAATTTGAATCTTGTTTGCAGTCACATTGTGTGAGCCCACTTCTCCATGTTAAAGAAGTCTCTTTTATGTGAGAGATCAGAGGGGGATAATTGCACTTAAGTGAACCTCATTTAGTGCTGGCCAGAGCAATTACTGTAACTGCAGTTCTAGGCGTTTTTTTGGGGGCCTGAAGCAGCTGTCATTGAATCTCTGTAGCTGAGATATCAAATGGTGAATAGAATGACATTGGCATGGCATCATGGGAATGGCAGATCCTTGTGTGGATTTTAATCTGTTTATGCAGGTTTTTACTCGGCTCCTTTTTGTCCATCTGTAGAAAAGCGTAATTAAAAATGCCAATTTGAAATGCACTATTTTAGTAATGATTGAAAATAAATTATTCTCAGGGTGCTGTAAGGTGAAAACAGCCAGTACTCTTTCTTCAGGCAAATCCCCCCCCTCCGGGCTTGAGGGAGATGTTTATCATTAATGTTATTCAGGAGCCAAATTTTGAGTTTTGCTCAGCTGGATGCTTTAATCTATTTTTGCTGTAAATTAATGAATTTTTAAAGAGCCCCTCGCTGGATATGGGTGGATGAGGGAATGCAGCACTGGTTCAGTTTTCAAACAAGCCTCTACTCCACTATCACCCCCACCCCTTCACCACCCACCCTCCTCACGGGATGGAGAGAGTGAATTTACTGAGGCACAAAACTTTCATTTTTCATTCATCCAGCAATACACTGCCTAGCCCCCCCCCCCCCTATATTGAGTTGAATCTGTCAGTGACTAGTCCCATATGCTCCAATTCAGGTCCTTGGTTGGAGTTGGATGTAGACATGAATCGGTGTGAGGGAAGTATGTGATGTTTAATTCAACTGGTTCGCTGTCCAATATTATCGGCACATTTGCTCAGATACATGTTTTATCTGAAAGTGTTAAGCCATTTATTTCCCCAGTCTGACTAATGAGGGCCCTTCTTTCTACTAGGGGAACTACTGTAACTACACCAGAGCTTGCTGGGAAGTTTCGAAAGTGTAGGAGAAAAGGGTGGATTGGTGGCTCTTGTAGTGCATGGCGGTTTCTCATTCCAGCCTTGTGGTAGCAAACGGGCTAATAAATGTTGTGGCAAGTCTATTATGAAAGTTTGGTTTGATTTGATCTCTGCATTAAGCTTAAGTCTAGGTACTGGATGAGGTACATGGACAGAAGTGTTTCTAAAAAATAGGTATAATATATATAGGTATAATACCTAATATCTTAGGTGGGTTTGGTGCGCTAAATGTGCAAATGAAGTCAGGGCCTATAAATCCTCTCCATTGAAGAGGTGTTAATATGGTGGTTAATGACATGTAAAAGAAAAGATTTCGGCGTAAATGCACTGCTGTCTTATTTGAGATTTTACTTAGTCTGGTGCCAATCAATAACCAAGTCCTAAACGAATAAAACTGGCTTGATCTTTTTTTTTCTTTTTTTTTTTTCAATGCCTTGAAGGATTTGATTATTAATTATATTGTGTGCCTTGTCCTTGAGTTTTGATAGGCCCTCAGTACCAGCAAATTTCTCTTAAGCTTTTTCGTTCTTTACTCAGTAGAAGCAATTGATATGCTTATATGATTCATGCTCTTCAGAGACTTTCAAGCTGTGTGCAGGAAGAGAAGCTCACTAAGCTGACACAGCTTAAGTAATAAGACCAGGGCTTTCATCATAGTATTTGGTATCTGTTTTAATCATTACAGTGGTTCCTGTGGCAGATACAAAATTCACTTCCAGGTGAAACGGAAGAACACCTAAAGAGTTTTAATACAGAAGAGATGAGGCCTTCTGTCAGTTTGGAACAGGGAAGGAAGGGAAAAAATGGTAGCACCAACAACTTGCTAACGAACGCAGCTTTGTTTGCAGATCAGCAGCCACAGGGCTGTTTTTTTATGACAGATCATACAAATGGGGGGCAACAGCTCCTGTACTAAATCCCATTGAGAAATGACAATGTAATAACATTATATTACCAAATGTTACATTCAGCCTCCTCCTGTGACCTGCTTGCATTTAATGGCAATTTAGAGGTGATACCATGACAAGTGTAGCGTCTGCCATAAACCAGACTTGATTGATAATATGATAATCTCACTGCTCTGTGAGGCGGTGGTAGGTGGCCTGCGTATATGTGTGGCTAAACACTGGAAATTGTGTGCAGTTTACAGAACTTCAGATATAGATGAGATAGGAGGGTTGTCTTGTCAGCCACAAATTTACAGCCATGGAGTTCTCCTTTTTAATTTACCTGCTAAAGATGGTCAGTGATGTTTGGTGGGATAATCTCTTCTGTAATAGGTACTTGCTTGTTTACTGCTTAACTACTGGTATACATAAAGGAAGCCTGCAGTGCAAATTGCAGTTATGTCAGCCTTATAGGTTCACTGCGCAGCAATGTAGTAACGGTAAAGAACTTCTCACATGTTTGAATGTCAGTCTGCAGACTCAGAGAGGAAAGTCAGAGAGGGTCAGGTTTAATTAAGTCCACAGACCTAAGCCTGCTTAGTAGGGTTAAATAGTGGAGCCTTGAGGACGAGGTTTACTCCCACATCTCTCAAGTTCATCCTCTGCTGACAGTAAAGTGGTGGGATACAGATCATTTATCATGAAATCACAAGACGGGGTGCATTTCAACAGCCATGTGTCAGTTGATCAGACCTGAAGGCTGTGTAGCTTCTCAATTTGTATTGTGTTTTCAGACAATGTTAATGTGGGCCGGTCTAGAAATAGCCTCATGTAGAAGTTGGAGATCGTGTGTGATGTGGTTTATGAGACTCATGATCTGTAGGGGCAAGTGCCAAGTTTTGCAGATGTGGTGTTGGTTAGGGAGAAGCTGTGGTGGATCTGTTTGACCCGATGATAAAAACTCTTTTTCTTCATACGTCTTTTTTATGTCTCAATGTCCTCTGCATGCTCAGCAGACTTGTACGTCAAAATCTCTCTGTTGTCGTCATTTGTCGCTTTTTGGATGAAACTTGATGGATTATCCTTAGATGTAGTACTTGGAGTCTCCGTCTGTGATTCAGAAAACCCCCAACAGAAGCCAAGGATTCTCTCGGTGGAGTTGGAGGAAATGTTGATCTGTATGTGGACCAGGAAACCCACACAAATGATGACTCGCTCTTGCCCCATCATTCACACCCTAACGCTCTTTCTTCCTTTTACACATAGTCAGTGATTATTATATCAGTGAGTCTTGATTATTGTTTCATTTTGTGTCCTCACTATTTTTTATTTATATCTCTCTCTGCCGTACTCTCCTGTGCTCTTCACTTAGCAAACAACACGTCCGTAGAGAATTCAGAAGAATGCATCTTGTTACTCAGATGAGTCATACTTCCTCTGGCCTGCATGCCTTTCTCTCAGGGTGGATGAATGAGAGGGCGGAGAGGTTAGCTGAGGAGGCTCAGTGGCTGAGGCGACGTGGTTTGTGCCAGTTGCCCAATGTAATTAAGAAAGTATCGGTGTGTTGGTCACAGGGCCTGAGTCGTGCACATCAGTGCCAACTCAAAATGTGGTCGTCCCTAGGTGGCTGTGTGACTGACAGCTTTGACCAGGCTGAGTCACCACCTTCAAAAAGTAACTGTTTGGAAATCTCATGCCCAGCTCTGACCCCACAAGTTGGCCAATCTGCCAAGGTGCTGTGGCCCTGGGAGGAAAGCCTGGGGCCTCGGCTCTGGAGAGAAAGGAGACTGCACCTGAAATCTGAGAAGTCTGCTTTACTAAAGGAAATTTATATGGTGGGATGTAAAGACTGTGGAGGAGTTTGCATGCAGTTACTAAGCTTAAATGTTCCTCAGGAGGCCTGAATACCATATAAATGTGTGTGGGTAAATTTAAGGTGCAGTTAGTGTTCCAAAACATTCCAGTTTTCTGGTTTAATTTCCCTAAACTTCTGCATCCAATTTTACTTGATATTACATTGTACCACAAAATGCACAGAGTTGTAAGCAAACTTATATTTATAATACTAATACTTTTTTTTAATAATACTAATGAAATGGTATCCGTATACTATTAGGCCCCTTTCAGCCCTAGCTCCGTCTCTCCCATACCTGCTTTGCTTGGTCCCCTGCCAAAATCTATGACTCACAGGAGAC
This sequence comes from Sander vitreus, assembly GCF_031162955.1. NCBI lineage: Eukaryota > Metazoa > Chordata > Actinopteri > Perciformes > Percidae > Sander > Sander vitreus. Next base: position 17,554,014 of record NC_135858.1, on the reverse strand, counting down.
TGAGTGACCTACTTTTTAGTCTTCGAGGAGTGCCAGAAGATCTTTTTAATTTGCAAGACAATACAGTGGGTAAATATAAGTCAATTAAAATGCACTTAATGCACCCATTTTTGGATTTAAGCACCTAAAGGCTGTGTCAGCATGGCAGCAACCTCAGAGGAATCCTTTCATTATCACAAGGAAAGAAGATCTGTAGTAAACAGTTGATATCTCATTAGAAGCAAACTGAGTTTAAGGCCACACTCGCTCTCATCAAGCTAATTTAAAAATATAACTAATTTAAGTGCGCTCATAATCCAGCAGTATCTGTGTGGTTTTATATTGCACATTCCCAGTTTATCCAGGTTGTCAGAGATTATGGTTTCTACATGTAGACAAAGCATTTATCTACATGAATCGGTGAAAGTCGCCTCAAGGCCTAGTCAGTTTGTTTTAGTAATGATAGAGTTTTGGCTGTACTGGCAAGTTAAAGTTTGAACAGTTGCTCTTAAATATTATATGGATTAGGAGGGAGATAAAAAATGTTTGGGTACAGAAGCAGTCTCTTAAATGCCTGGCTTATAGTTTGCCTACCTCTGAAAAGAAAACAAGGATGGGATCAAAGGCCATAGGATCACTCGGATGGTTTGATGGTTTGAGCTGGGTTTTGATTGGAAAAAGATGCCGCTTTGCAGCAGATGGAATTTCCACTTTTATCGCTAATTGCCGTTTTTTGGTCGTGTTGTCTCTCATTGAAGCAGAAACAAGCTGTGCAGCTGAATGCGGTGTCTTGGCTGCTCTTTTCCCTTCTACAAGGCTTGGCTGCTTTGATATGTCATTTTTGTTTTAGTCTGCCGCCTTCGTCTTGACACGATTGGCCCCGCTCGCTCCGACCTCCTGGAAACCCCCCGGCATGCCCGCCCCAGGGTGTGTGTTCAGTCATTTATTCGGCTTCCTCTAAGACTGCCATGCCTTCACTTCCTTCTATTTTCCCTCCTCCTATTAAGATGCAGAAGGCAGAGCAGTGTTTGGTCTGAAAGGCTTAGTACTGGGGGGGGGGTTACTGGTGTGTACACTGGGGGGTTAGGGCGGGACTGTGAGCATGGGGACTTTAATGACTTAATGTGCACTGTACAGCCCGGCAACACTCCAGCTATGTTGTGCAGGCAGCTCACAGTGCTCAGATTCAGATTCTGACTGAGTCCAGTCAAGGAAAGTCAAAATGATGCTCTGACAAAAGTGACTATAATTGGAGAGGAACGCATTATCAAGTCTTTGGTTAATGCTGTCAGCTGCTTAGGTTTATGCCTGATAATCCCTATTTAGGCATCCGAAATGACTTCCTTTTTGAAACCTCCTTTTTATTTTTTATTTTTTTTATTTTTTATATCTCGTCTATTCTCCAATGCATTTTGTCAGCATTGGTCCCATACTGTGGTGAACCACTTCCAGTGTGTTTACATGCATATGCATATATGCATGCATATATATATATATATATATATATATATATATATATATATATAAAAAAAATAAATAATAGCATTGATGAATTTTAAAGCAATTTAAAAAAAAATATATATATATTTTAAGTAGTGGTCACACACATGTTGATATTAAGTGTTCCATTGTATTTACCAAACAAAACCGTATTTTAATATGACTTTATACATCTTGATGTAATTTAGTTGCAAATGGCAGTGGCATACTTTTGTACTAGACTAGAAAACATGGCATTGGGTACACTATCTAGTGCAGCCTAATACAACAGTCCTGCAGTAAATTCTACCTCCCAAGGGTTGTTGATGTTCAGTTTTTGTTGAAACCGTTTGAGAAGTGTTGATCAATTTTATGATCCTTTTGAAGGACTAGTGCAGTGCCCGTTCAAAACGTGCTTGTTTGGAATGGGCCGTTTGAGTGGCCTCCTGTATTGCTGCTTGCAGCTTTCTCCAGAACCATTGTACTCAGAAATAACCTACAGAAGGCCCCCAAAGCAATAGTTGCACTCTGCGTTCACAGGCTTTTTTTTAATGTAAAGTAAGTAAAGCATAAGTAAAGTGCCCCGTGAATGTGCTTTTTCTGTAATTTGTTTTTTGTCGAGGCAAGAAGGGATACAGCTACAGTACGTCCGTGTTTGGTAGGTGTCCCTAAGAAAACGCGTAGGTAACGGTAGTTCCACATTACATTAATTCATTTGCGCGCATGTTTTATTTATTTTTATACCGTGTATTCTCCGTGTAAATTCATGTACCGAACCGAGACGCCCGTACCGTTTCGGTTCAATACGAATACATGTACCGTTCCACCCCTACAGTTGGTTAACGTTAGCCTGTTTGATGTTAACGGTAACGTTACAATTAAGAGCTAACGAGTCAGAAGCCGACGTTTGCATTTACAGTGAGCGAGCTGACGATACCGTTACGTTTGTTCGAGGCAAAACTCAACAGCTCAATCATGTCACTGACGTTACCACTTAATGTTACTTACTCACTCCTTTTCATCCCCTGTGGGACATAAGGCTGCAAAGAGATCTCTCATCACATTTATTCCTTGGCAACATTCTGTGCATCTCCCTGTGACAGGTGGATCTTGTCTAGCAGCTCCTTCCACTTAAGACACCAGCTAGCATGACCCAAAGAGGACCCACTTCTTCGAAAGACAGCACTGTCTTTGTTTGTAGTGTGAGTGATTCACCTCTAGTCTCTAATCTTTTCAGATAAATTTAAATCAAAAGGTTGGTGATTGATCATATAATCATTTTCAAAACATTCAAAACTGTTACTGTTATTTCTGTTTCAAAAGGCAGCAATAAATAACAAACAAATCTAAATGTAATTTCATACATTAGCAGTAAAATTAGTTGATGCATAATAATCGTGATAATCGTGAAACCGTGATTATTTTTCAGACTATAATCATACCAACAAAATGTATAATCGTTGCATCCCTACCTGTACCACATGTTGCACGTTCAATCAGTCGCGGTTCAGCTGCGTCTTATGTAGAGATTCAACATGTCCGCTTTATTCGTGTAGCCGTCGCACATCATGGTAGTTTTAGGCGATGTGGCCCGGGCGGCATGGCTCAGTCAGTCACGGCTCGGCTGCGACTCATCTAGAGATTCAGCTTGTCCCCTGTTTCATCATTTGCATGTTGGGTAGACGGCAATGAGTTTTTTCCAGATGGGTCAGTTTTTGGCAAGACACCTGTAGACGGTGAACTGCAATCAATGAGCCTTGTAGGGATTCAGCAACTCCCCGCCCCCCCACTGCTGTAATGCACATGTGTGGGGGGACACGCACAGAGAGATCCCGATTTATAGCTAGATGTAGTCTGTGGTGCTGTTGAACTGTATTGCATTATAGAGAGAGGTGTATAAGTGAAAATGTTTTGTGGCACTCAGCCTGTTGTTGTCGTATCAACCTAAAGTAGATTGAAGAAGTAGTTTGATGTTTCTTACCTTTTCCCTGATCTATTGACTCGACAAATTAACTTAAAATACACAAAAACGCCAACAAATTTTTTTTCAGAGTTCAAGGGGTTAATCTCCATAACCATTTACTGCATCTGACTAGTAAATAGAACATCTAGCAAATGGGTCGAGGATTAAATTAAATCTAACAATTCAGAAATAAAGAAAAGGCATTACAGGTCAAGTTTAATTTGTGGGATTTACCTGTTTGGTTGTAAGCTTGGTGCTGTTGTGGTGGCAGTAGATTTCTTATGACGTCAACACAGCCCCAACCACCACCGTCACCACCTTTACATAGGGACAAAACTTTCATGGTAAACCCCGAATTGTCATTTCTGAATGGCAGTGAAGACATTTTGAGGTCATTTCTTTTTTGCATGACAGATTGTGGTTTTACAGTCATCTCACCCTGCAGTCAGCAAGTTTGTTAATTTGTATTTAGATTAATGTGTTTTTTCTTAAAAAGATATCCTACCCTTTGTTGATATTCCTGCTGGACTGTTTTTGTCAGAAGATTGTGGTAAAAAATAATGTGTTCTATAAGTAGGGCAATGGCCTGGGAGCCAGCAACCCCCTGCTTTGTGCTGGGGCCTTAAATCTACAATGCTGTGCCTTATTTTGCAATAATCACTTGTTCCTTATTCATTATGTCTTATATGTTCAAATACAGTACCAGGGCTCCAGACTAACTTTTTTCACTAGGAGCACAGTGGCCCCCAACTGAAAATGTTAGGGGCGCAACCAGAACATGTAGGGGCACACACCGTAAATCAACATGCTAACCAAATATTCACATTTCTACTAATTTCCACTGTATTACTAATAAATACTTTGATAATAGATGCAGAAATTACAATGTGCGGTTTCAAATTCAGTGTCACTTTTGAAGATGCAACGTAGGTTAACTGACAGCACCATCGCTGTCATGAAAAAAAGAGGGAAAATATATATATATATATATATATACACACACACACACACACACACACACACACACATACCAGCTCTAGTCTACAATTACAATGAATTCAACTTAAAATTAAACATGCATTGTTTAGGCTACTACTGAACCAATATCGGTACTGATGTGTGTGTGTGTTTGTGTCAGAGCTCTGCTCTCTGTCAATTTTCAGAGAGGACATAAGCTTGAGTTTACGTGCTCTCAGGTACCGAAATTTCAATGTTCAACGTGTAAAAAAGGGGGCAAATTTGTGACTGGATGTAAAATTCAGTCGCACACACTCACATTTTGGTGACCATTTGGTCGCAGTCTGGAGCCCTGAGTACGCTAGTAGGAATGAAGTTGATTTCTATAATCTATAAATTAAGCTATTCTCATCCTAATAAGGCAACATTTTGAGAATATGGATCTGAAAGTCTTGAATCAAAAATAATCCAAGTTCTCATTTTTAATTTCTCTTTATTTTATTTATCTGCTGAGTATGAGTCAGAGTGGACTGAGTAGGATTTTCCTTGTCGATATGATGCAATAAATGCCTTTATGTTCCATAGTTTGCTGGTCATCGAGGCTTAGTGCTATCTTACCAAAGTGACGTCTGTGGTCAGTGGGGAACAATACAGGTCAGGTCAGGAGCTCGTACGGTATAGGACTCTCTGCCCTCCTCTTTCACAGTGACTCATGGCACATGAATGCACCACTTTTACCAAGGGAGTCATCCTGAACAAAAACTCCTCATTTGAAAACGAAACATGCACTTCTTTTCCCTTTTTTGTGGTTTTGCTCTCTTTTTTTAGTAAACTGTGTGACATTTAGTCATTGCTGGGATACTATTTGTGCTCATGGTTAATGGTACAATTGTGACAACATGGTCATATCAGAATGTGTTAGTGGTAAGGGTGTGCAAAAAAATCTTATGATTATATAGGGTATTTCACACTGTGTCCTAATGGGGTATGTAACATTGGTTGGGCTGAAAATGGCCTGGTTGATATTTTATTGGCCCTTATGCATCCCTGTGTTTTGGCCCTATTTGTAACAAGAGCTTTTCTTCCAAATATGGTATGCTCATGAATATTCAGATGAGCTGCGCGCTGATTGGTTGAGCGAATCCCCATACACACATTAGAGACGCAACAGAATCTCATATTCCAGACACTGCAATGTTTCGTTACCAAATTCACTTCTGAGACTTTTTTATGCGAGAAATCAACTATATAAAGCTCAAATATGGGCCGTTTTACGAAAATTGATGGCTAATTGCAAATTTGGTAAGACGTGTCAGACTTAAGGAGCTCCACACAGTCTGACGAGAAAGCGGCAGCCTGCTGGGCTCCATACCCAGGGCAAAGTCACCCTTTGTGAATTACTGCACTACCGGGGCTCGGCGGCCGGCTGTCGGCAGAACTATAATATATTTACAGTTTGAATTTCGTCATGGCACTTATATCACAGCTACCCCAAGGTCTTACAAAGCTAACAAAAGCTGACAGTCCGATTTGAATTTAAGGCATTTTTATGAACGAGAGGGGTCTTGTTAGGAGGAGCAGCTAGCTATGTGTCCCATTCAATACAATGGGAAACGATCTCGGCTAGCTAGCTACACTTTCGGCATAACTATAGTATATTTACAGTTTGAATTTTGTCACGGCATGTATATTACAGGTTCCCCAAGGTCTTACAGAGCTTAGCTAACACTTGTCCGATTTCGGATTTCAATTTAATGCATTTTCAGAGGTCTTGTTAGGAGGAGGCTAGCTAGCTCTCATTAATGGATTCCAGCTCACCGTGGGCTCTATCAATGAGACTTGCGGACAAGAGGCGTTTATTTCCCCAATCGTTTGTTTAAATAACTCGACACACGTATCCATTATAAGATTAACTGGAACCTGCGGTAAGAGATTGCGGGCATAACAAGCTCGCTGACCGCGCTCTCAGTCACATACCGGCCATTTAGCAGGAAGAGGGGAGGGAGAACAGCGAGCTGCAGGCCCTGGAGCTCTGTCAGGGCAGCGGCGTTTGGTAGTCCAGTAACCCAGAAAGGGTGAGTTTCGGGTATTGTGCATTGGGCTGCCGGCCGTGACGGAGCTCAATCGAGCTCACAGCGGGCCGGGGTCTGTGAAGGAGGACAAGCAGGGCGGCGATGTAGCAACCCAAGCAGCATCGGCCGCTGAACTTCGACACACAGTCGGACAAAATTTGCAATTAGCCATGAATTTTTGTAAAACGGCCCATATTTGAGCTTTACATAGTTGATTTCTCGCATAAAAAGGTTTCAGAAGTGAATTTTGGAATGGAATAGCAGAGATCTGCGCGACCTAGATTCAGAAGACTACCTGATCTCAGGTCAGTTGTGTAGCCTATGTAAATGTTGGGCGTGACCGTTCTCTTAATATATCCATGGGCGTGACAAAGGTACAGGTCCTGGGATGCTGACGTCAACTTCTAGCTTTGTTGAGATTCGCCCGTTATTTAGCGGCAGTTTCAAAATATGAGATTTTCATAGTAAAGGGGTATCAATGGGATTTTGAGCTTCTATGTATGTCCTATTTACCCACCGAACTGTCATTATTCAACTATGACAAGGTAAAATCGGTTTTGAATTCTATCACCCCTTTTTAAAGACGTGGACGAACAACAACCTAAAGTACCTAACATGCCAGTCAACCAACGCACTCTTTCAGTGCTCTAAACTCCCACCGAACGAAAAGCTCTTTTTATTTAACAGTTTTATTTCATACTTGTACTAAATGTATTTGAAAGCTTGGCACTTTGCAGTTTTTAGTTGCAAAAGTTTTTATTTTTGTATGAAGACATATAAAGTAATATCAAACTACATTTAATTTGTTGTGTTTCTTTTCTTTTAAGTTGTCTACTGCAATCACATGGGAAAAGTAACTACATTTACATACTGTGAATCGTTTTTTTTTAAATCGAGAATCGTTTTTGAATCGAATCTTGAGCCTAAAAATCAATATCAAATCATGACATTTTCTGAATCGTGCACCCCTAGTTAGTGGGCATTCAGACAGCCAGCGTCGCCCGTCAGACGGTGCGGCAAAAACGCAGGTCTTTCCATTCATTTTGAATGGCAGTAGTACGTTTAGGCTGCGTTGAGGATTGCCTCATGGGGGACTCGCAAAAAAACGTAGCGGGAAGTTGAAACCGACTCAACTTTTGGAAGAAAACGCAACCCCACGTCACGCTGCGGTGGCCAGTCATGTAACAGGAAATCAGACTTTTCAGTGTGTTTTGTTGCTTAGTGTTTTTAAAGATTATTTTTGTGGCTTTTCAGCCTTTAATGGACAGGACAGGTGAGAAACGGGAGAGAGAGGGGGAAGACATGCAGGAAATCGTCACAGGTCGGAGTCGAACCCTGGACCTCTGCGTCGAGGCATAAACTCTAAATAAACTTAGCACAAAAAGTAAGGAAATTTGTGTTTGGTAGATCATTTCTCTGTGGTAACAATGCTTTTTGGCAAAAAATCTTATACCGTTGGAAAGCCTGTTTAGTTCCCTTTCAAATGGTGCCCTATTTGTAAGGAACATGCATTTGTGGGATGAGCAGCAGCGCTGAGTATGTGGGTTGCGCCCATGAAAAATTTGCCAAATCTTCTCTGCCAATGCCAAACGGCTTATTCTACCATTGACGTGTTTGGTGGATTGGATGATTGAAGTTTGAAGAAACAAGACATATTGGCAATTGAACAATTTATTCATTTCACACACAGGAGCCTCAGTAGCGTGTGGAAGAACCATACACAGCCTGGCACCTCCTCCTCATGGTGGTCACCAGCCTGGTCACACACTGCTGTGGGATGGCATCCCGTTCTTTTCTTTCCATTTGTCGCAAGTCAGCCAACGTGGTTGTGTTGGTCACTCTGGCACGAACAGCACGCCCAAGCTGATCCCACAAGTGTTCAATGGGGTTGAGGTCAGGACTGCTAATACGGCACCGGGGCCTTAACGACCGTTCTCTACCGGACCGAATAGCAATGCGGATTTCGGTGCCACTTAAATGCCTGCGCTTCTCTCTGATGCTCCGAAAACGGATGTTAGAGGGAACTGAAACCTCGCCGTACGGGACGCTAGTCAACACTACACCTGACAGCAGCTAACGTTAGCCTACCGTTAGCTAGCAGCTGGAGTAAACGTGGTTAAAATGCTGACAGCTAAACGGTGTAAAAGTGTGTCTGTATTTCACTGGAGAGGATTCCAACAGTCTGTAGCTGCCGTTGTCTGAAAAACAACACAGATGTTGCGTTCACTTGAAATTCGCCTTGCCAGCCTCGTGCTGCATTCAAAGTTGTTGTAAAATACCCTTTTCTCATCCAGTGGTCGTTTTTGTCGTTTAACAGGAATTTACTGGTGAAATAAGTTATTGTTATTCCATTTTTAATAAATCATTTAATTTTGACCCTGTGGCCTTAGCAATACACAAGCTGTTCTTTAATGTCGCCGACTGTTGTTTTGGGCTCTTTTTATTATTTTTTTTTCAACTTTTTATTGTTTTATATTTTTGAACAGACAAATACAATTGAACAAGATGCTCCTTTTTTTTTAAATTTTATATATATATATATATATACACACACACACACACACACACTTGAATTATCACCTAGCTATAGCTGTCCCAGTATTGACTGAATAAAATCAAAAGGACCGTTTGAGAAACCATGACATGCACATAAAAAAAGCTGGCCATCGGTCTTAGCTGTGTGAGACCTCAGTGGGAGGGGAGGGGGGGGGGGGCTTATGGCACAGTAACATAACTCGAGTCTCATCCTTCTCAGCTGAGCAGACTTGATTGGTAATGTGCAGGGAGGGGAGCAATGTGCTGGAAGGTAGACTTCTGTTTTTCAATTTATTTCCTGGATATAGATATATTTAAACTGAATACTGTGCAGTATAAATTCTTTCTGGGGTAGTATCTTTGTGTTTGTGTATACGTGTGTGTATGTGTATGGCCTGTATAGGAAGCCTGCATTTGTTTTCTGGCTGTGTCTGGGGCCCAAGGTGGAGCTCTTTCTGTCAGATGAGTGAAGCTTTGCAGAGGCAGCCACTGGGAGTTCTGTTTCATCTCCTCTCATACTGCTCTAAAGCAGACATGCAAATCTGCTGTAATGAGCGCAGCCTGTGTGGTGGTGTGGGGGGCGTGCGAGGAGAGGGGGATGAACTCAGGAATTTAAAGTGGAGAAAGGAAAGGTGGGGGGGGGAGGTGAGACGCCGACAGCCGAACCAGATAGCAGAGCACAGAAATGTAAGGGGTTTAGGAGAGGGTTATGTCAGGAGCGTTGGAAGTGACAGGAAGTCTTCCCTCTCAAATCAAACATTCATTAGCCCGCTGCGCCTGCTCTCCTTCCTTCGCTGTTGAAACATCGAGGTAAAGATGCAAATGGTGCCACGTTAATTAGCCTGATCTTTTACACCAGCAAGACGTGGTGTGAAGAAAAAAAATGGTGCATCATCATCACTGTAAGCTAATGTAATGAGGCTTTTGTGTGAATTCTGCTAAAGGTTTAGCATCCTAAAATGCTTGTTGTACTTCTGTGGTTTGTTAATGTTTTACAGCTTACTACAAAGAGGAACATGTTAACTTATCACGGCAACAAAACATTTTGAGTGACCGTATCTTGTGATTAAAAAGGATCACACAGTTTCAAGATACAATCACACAATTTCAAGTAAAGTTGATTCAGTTTTCCCTCTGTAGATTCTTTAACCATCCATAAACTGGATACTGCATCTAATGATTTATGCAGATAGGGAAGTACAGTGCTGTGGGTGCTTTAACTGATGTTCACCTGCTATCCACGCTGCAGTACGTGAAGTGTGTCATGAACCTCATTAGTCTGTGCGGGACTGTCCAATAGCTGTGCAAATGTGATTTTATGCACTCATAAAAATTAAATCCCCAGTCAATGTTGGGATGCTTTGGCCTCTGTCTCCATCCAATAATGTAAAGCACTCAAGACTTTTTGATGAGCTCTGCAGATCGATCTGAGGTTAACAGCCACTTCACATAAGATGAGACCTACAATACTGTATGTCATGGAGTCTTTAAATCTTGATAACTATTCAGGGGGCATAGTAATGGGGCTTTTCTAGCCCAAAAAGAAACTATAGGCTCCAGGATCTAAAAGTCAGGAACCAACTTAGGACATAAAGAATCCTTTAGTGCATTTTCCATCACATTTAGAGAACCACGAAGGCAAATTTGACTGAAGATGGATTATAAAGCTTTGTCTGAGACAACAACAGAGTGGTTGTGTTGTTTTTTTTTTGTAATACACTATTGTGTGACATATTTTGGGAAGGAGATGCACAGAGTTTGAAAGAGAAAACACCAGAAAGGCTAGGCATCCCTCTCCAAAATAGAGAGGATTTACTTTTTTACATAACTCCATTCAAACAATTAAAGTTTAAAGGGGTGATAGAATGCGAAACCGATTTTTACCTTGTCATAGTTGAATAATGACAGTTTGGTGGGTAAATAGGACATACGTAGAAGCTCAAAATCCCATTGATACCCCTATCCTCTGCAAATCTCACATTTTGAAACTGCCGCTGAAAACGAGCAAATCTCAACAAAGCTCATAGTTGACGTAAGCATCCCAACTCCTAGTCTTTGTCACGCCCCAACACTTGCATAGGCTACACCACTGACCTGAGGTCAGCTTAGTCTTCTGAATCTAGCTAGGTCATGCAGATCTCCAGAGGTCCGCTATTGAATTACTAAATTCACTTCTGAGACTTTTTTATGCGAGAAATCAACTATGTAGAGGTCAAATATGGGCCGTTTAGTGGCCGACAGTAGCAGCTAATGTAATCCCTAATGTTCACAAAAATGCATTAAATTGTAATCGGACACCATAGTTGGCTTTATAAGACCTTGGGGTAGATGTTATCTAAGTGGCGTGATGAAATTCAAACTGTAAATATACTTTAATTATGCCGAAAGTGAAGCTAACTAGCCGCGATCTGTATACATAGGATTGAAGGGACAGTCGCAGCTAACGAAACCCCCTAATGTTCACAAAAATTCATTAAATTCAAATCGGACACCGTTGTTAGCTTTATAAGACCTTGGGGTAGATGTTATGTAAGTGGCGTGACGAAATTCAAACTGTAAATATACGAATGTTATGCCGAAAGTGTAGCAACGATCTTTTCATAGGATTAAATGGGACACATAGCCTAGCTTGCAGCTCCGGAGCTCCGCGGAGCCCCGAGTCCCGGTCGTCCAGTAACCGAGAAACGGTGACTTTAACTGGGTATAGAGGTTTCCGCTTTCTCGTCAGACTGTGTGGAGCTCCTAAAGTCCGACACGTCTTACTAAATTTGCAATTAGCCATCAATTTTCGTAAAACGGCCCATATTTGAGCTTTATATAGTTGATTTCTCGCTTAAAAAACGTCTCAGAAGTGAATTTAATAACGAAATAGCCCGACAAACAATGTATAACTTTGCAGTGTCTGAAATATGAGACCTGCTGTCTCGTCTCCAATGTGTTTCTATGGGGTTCGCTCAAACCAATCCGCACGCAGCTCATCTAAATATTCATGAGCATACCATATTTGGAAGAAAAGCTCTTGTTCCAAATAGAGCCATATTCACAGGGTAGTTAAGGGCCTAATAAAATAGCATTCTGGCAATTTTCAGCCCAACCAATGTTACATACCCTATTAGGAGACGTTAAGGAACAGTGTAAAATACCCTATATAATCATTCTATCACCCCTTTAAGTTTCATTTCTCTAACTTAATGTCCTATGCTAATTTATTATAAACTAGTCTGCTACATACTTCTTGATCAATGGCATTAAACAATCTATTGATGCAAATGACAACCAATGCTATTTTTCTGTCTAAATAAATGCTGTTCACAGTTGTATTCTGAGGCTTTTGCTTGACTGGACATATCCAGTATACTACACAGTATATATCCAGAACTGCAAACTTCATGCTGATAGTTTTTTGAACCACTTGAAAGCAGGGACATTTGGGGACTGTGGGGGACTCAAAGTGAAGTTGGACCAAGGATTTGAAATTGGCTGACTTTACCAATGTTAAAAGCAAGCTGTTTGGGAGTGAGCTGTTGAGCCATCATGGCCAATATGATGCTGGAGAGCAAAATAAAATGTCAGCAGCGATCACAGCCTCTTTACCTTCCTTCTTTTGAAATAAGACTTCCTCATGGGAAACACCACAGCCAATTTCACAACAGTAGTACAGTGTCTCATTCTGCTCTTGGGCTATAAGGGTTCGTCATCGGAGTTCCTCGGGGTGTTTGAGGCCACTGTGGCCTTTGATTATCAGACTGACAGGTTGACTAGTGATGAGTGTTTAACTGACATTAAGGTTTAATCTTGTTTACAAATAAATTGACCAATATCATGTAGTAATATTGAAATTTCGGCTGAGCTTGATGTAAGACATTTTATAGTTTCAAATGCTGGATTTAGTACAGTTCGGTGTTAGGGGTGAGCCAGTTTATGATTTACATCATCTTTTTTGCAACGATGCTCAATGACCTCAATAGGGTTTTGCGTGTTGTATTTGAACGGTCTTATGATGTGGTGCATTTATGTGCCGGTGAGAAAGTCAGCTGCTGAACGGCAATATTTTTAACACAAAAAGCTACTAAATTCACATAATCTTTTTCATGATGTCCATGTTTTATAATGAATACATTCATTTTATTTTAGCGTCATGCCATCTCGTAGCACATCCCTGATGGATGATTATAATACACCTTTACAAAACATCAATGATGCACCACTTTCCCTTGTACAAGATACGTTGTATTTTATAATTGTCTTACTGTTTTGATTTTTGACAAGTGCAAAATAAGTTAAGATGTTAAGATCTATAATATTAATCAATTAGCTGATTGACTGAAAAATGAATCGGCATTTATTTTAATAATCATTGCAGTCATTTCCTAAACAAAAATGTAAATTTCTATGGTTGCAGCTCCTCGTATATGAGAATTTTATGCTTTTCCTTGTCTTACACAATAGTAAAATAAATACCTTTTGAGTTTGGACAGTTAGTCAAATAAAACAAGAATTCGATGACATTGCCTTTGGGCAGGAAATTATAAGAGGGATTCATGATGTGATATTCTTTTCTTATGTGGTATTCTTATTTTCCATTAAGCCGCTATTCTATAGCAATGTTGTCTTCTGCTACGAACATCAAACGTAATAAATGTTTATTTGAAGGCTATATATTGTTGTATGGATATTAGTCACATTTTTGTTTTGACGACTTGGTTCCTCCACTGAATCAGACTGCCACATGTGGTGTTAGCTATTTTGTGATTTCTATCCAAATAATGCCTGTAGCAAATCCATAATTTGCCTTAAAGCCTTTCTTCAGAGGCACCAGAGGCTGAGTGCCACTGTATTTGAGTTACCGTAAAATCTTCTCTTGTCAGTTAGTGGAAGCCAAAAACATTTGACTCCAGGCTTAACTCGTGTGTCTGCTGTTTTATTATGGTAAATCCTCTGGATTTGTGATGACCTATTGTGGCTCTTGTAAGACAGTAACCTCACAGGGATGAATACATTTTTTGCCAGAAAGTACTTTGACTGCAGAGCTTAAACCAACAATGACTACTGCTACACCCCCGACCTCATCCACACCCAGATAAATAGCAACATTGTCTCCAGGTAACCTAATTAATTGAAGTGATCTCGAACGGAGCAGGGTAAAGAGAACAGGTATAGACACCGACAGATATCCGTTCCATGTGAAAACAAATTCCTAGTCTGTCATACGGCGCTGTAGACAGCCCTAGTCTCATGTTTTACTCCACTGCGCTCTTCTTGATTGGCATTAGACGAAAACCAAGCTACCTCAAAATTACCATGGAAGTCATCTGGAGAATGCCCAAGGAATTTATTAGCTTGTATAAACAAAAAAAAATTCCTGGTGGCGTAAGACAGAGCTGGTTGAATTCAACAGCTGATTGGAGTGCTTACATACTGTATTCTGCAACACTGCGTTGACCCTTTCTGATGTATGGTATGTGTGTGGAAGTAAAGCAGAAGATGGAGCACCAAAAAAATATGAAACTATTGGCCTGTGACTGCTAATCCCTCTATAGTACACATTCAGCAGCATGTGGTGTTGTGCAACTAGTGCATTATCACTCGGGGGGGAAAGGGCATGGATTTATGGCAGGTGGCCACCCCTCAGCAATATGCCATGAAAACCTTGATCATAAAAGCTTTTGCATTCGGTTGACTTGTTTCACATACAGCTTCACTCATGTAGCTCCAAGTGTTTGTGTTACATGTTAAAAGCCCTGTCTCAGTAAGAGGGGGAGAGTATACATGTGCCATGTTATCAGTGGGCTGTGTTATTATCTGCAGGTACAGTATGACTCCAGGAGCATTTAAAAGAGCCTGTACCGAGGCGCAGTAAACCAGGGAAATGGGACATGAGGAGTCAAAGAGCAGCGCTTCAACACCTTAATGATGTAGAGGCATCCAGCTCCGTCAGACAGTAAACTCTTTAATATGTTGTTAATTATTTCTGAGAGATTGAATATTGATTAAAAGCAAATGGTTATTATAACTCCAGCTCCATTGCCGTTCTAAATGAAGACGATTTAAGGCTTTCGTGAGAGGAACATCTAAGAAATATACCAAACAATTTATTTCAACTTTTGAATTTAGTTTTTACTTTGTACTTTCTGGGTTTGAAAGTGAGTGTTCTGTCTCTGTGTAACCAGTGTTACAGCTCCTTTTCTTAAACTTAGCTTCAGAGCTGCCAATGCTGATCCACTGTCTAAATTTGAAATTCATGACCCGATTCCTGCTCCGTGTAGCACTCAGAACATGCATTGCCCACCCAGGTAATTCCTTTAAATCACGCTTGGGTAATTCTAGCATGGTTTCTTTTGTAACACTTCCATGTTGCACTTGAAAATGAGGCTCATACACAGCTGTTTCTGAGAGGGATGACATGGACACATTGAACAATGCCACATTATATCGGAGTTCAATAAGAGAACAAAAAAAGACTTATCTTTAAGAGTCGCAGCAGTATACTGTATTTATGTAGACAATTAAATATGAGCTATTTATTAGACCTAACAATCTTTTGTGATTCTCATCACATTAGAAATAATTAAACATGCCTGTCACTGTGCATTCAGAATAGGGCTGAAACTAACTAGTGATAGCCTCGGCGGACCGATTTTAATGCCATTTTGAGATTGGCCAATGCCTGTGCTCACAAGGCGGATGAACAAAAAATGTCTGCAGACACATCTGCAGGTAGCCTTGTCATTGTGGCTGCTGTAGAACGAACTTAGCGCTTCCCCTTGTGGCGGCCCTGCTGTGATATATTGGCATCGGCCAATGAAAGGAAAAACATATCTGTCGAACACTATAACGACTATTTCTTTTAACTGTTAATCTGCCAATTATTTTCTCAATTAATCAATAAAATTTGTTGATATATTCCATGGCATAAAATGGTGAGAAAAGCCTTTCACAACTCCCTAAAGCCCAAAACTCAAAAAATATTCAGTTTACATGGCTCCAGACTAACTTTTTTCACTAGGAGCACAGTGGCCCCCAACTGAAAATGTTAGGGACGCAACCAGAACATGTAGGGGCACACACCGTAAATCAACATGCTAACCAAATATTCACATTTCTACTAATTTCCACTGTATTACTAATAAATACTTTGATAATAGATGCAGAAATTAAAATGTGCGGTTTCACATTCAGTGTCACTTTTGAAGATGCAACGTAGGTTAACTGACAGCACCATCGCTGTCATGAAAAACTTTTTTTTTATATATATATATACCAGCTCTAGTCTACAATTACAATGAATTCAGCTTAAAATTAAACACGCATTGTTTAGGCTACTACTGAACCAATATTGGTACCGATACCACGGTACCTTTTTTTTTTTTTTGGTACTTTCCCTCTATAATTACAAAACAATTATTTCAGTTGTAAAAATTATTGTCAAACCTATTTATCCTATGTACTTAGAACATTATTTTATTAATTAAACAAAATCCTCCTCCTCCCAAACCCATCCCTACAACCTATTAAATTGAATAATTATTCATTTCTTACTCACTGTAACTTTTATTCTTGTATTTGTATATTCTTTTTTTAGCCTGTTTTATTTTCATGACCATTTTTAACTGCTCTTTAATGTTTCATGTAAAGCACTTTGAATGGCCTTGTTGCTGAAAGGTGCTGTAGAAATAAAGTTTCCTTGCCTTACAACCTCCGCCTGTCAGTCAGTCACCAGGGCACAGAAACCACTGTTGTGCCTGCTTAGGAAGTGTAACGTCAATAGCACCACGACCGCTTTCGGCTCTCTATTAATATCATATCGCAGCAAACGCTGTGTGCGTGGAGTTTTGAAAAACTGTAACCACACTTGAAACCACTTTATCGGCATCTCCGTGACTCACTGTGACAACAACAAAACTGTAGAGCCGACGTAGTTTGCACCGTCTGCAGCTATGCGTGTGTGTGTGTGTTTGTGTCAGAGCTCCGCTCTCTGTCAATTTTCAGAGAGGACAGATAAGCTTGAGCTTACGCGCTCTCAGGTACCCGAAATTTCGACGTGTAACGTGTTAAAGGGGAAAATGTACTGGTCGCACATGTGCGACTGGATGTAAAATTCGGTCGCACACGCTCACATTTTGGTCGCAAAACGCGACCATTTGGTCGCAGTCTGGAGCCCTGGTTTACTTTCACATACGATTAAGAAAAAGCAGCATATCCTCACAATTGAGAAGCCGGAACAAATATATGTTTTTGCTAGAAGAAATGACTCGAACGATAAATTGATCATCAAAGTAGTTGCCAAGTAATCTTCTGTCGATGACTACACTTTGACTAAATAACTACTAAGATAAATTGTACTCCCAGGAGGACTAATGCTTTCCTGGCAATGAGGTTTCCATGTACAGTGGACAGCTTTCTTATCCCAGG